>NW_026057584.1:42420970-42496362 GCF_023721935.1 Panthera uncia
TGGCCAAGAAAAATGGGTAAATGAGGTTTGCTGGATTTGGAGACGGGCTGTGGAGAAGAAGGGGCAGAAGGGGAACGTGCGAGTGTGAAATCTGCAAGTTCACAGGAATCTTTCCATTTTGGCAACAAGAGCTCTCTCTGCTTTTTGGCCCTCCGTCTCCCAGACTGCCCACTTGGCTCCGTGCCTCACTGCCTACCTCTCCTTGCAGCCTCTACTCAGTATTACACAGCTTCTCCATCTGTTGCTGGTTGCCAACCTGCTGCTCAGGAAACCCCAGAATACTCTGCGCCGAATTACGTGGGAGTGGCACCTTTCACAGCTATTTGAACCGAGAGAGAAGCAGGCAGCTGGGTGGGAGGAAAGTTGGATGGAAGAGCTTTGCTGAAGCAACATGTCCTGCTGAGCAAGACCGACTCTCAGAGGTGGAGCTGAAGGCTTAGCTCGGGAGTTGCTGTTAGATGTCGTGTGGGAAGCTTCCTTGATATTCCAAGATGGTTCCAAAACGAAGAGGAGAACTCCTCTTCATGGGCCGGTGGGTAGACTATCATACCGAATGAGATCTGTCTCCTAACTTGACCTAGCTAAATGATGCTGGGCAATTCAGTAAACTCCGCTGTGCTTGCATTTCTTAATGCTGGGATAGCTAGACCTCCTCTTCGTGGGGAGAAAACTTAGGTTTCTTTGAAATCACTCTGCCCTCTCCCGCACACACATTCTATCCAGCGTATCTCCATTTATATCTCCCATTAGCAGGCAACAATTATAATAATAATAGTTCGCATTAATTGGGCACTTCTTCTCGGAAGTAACTGGTGTTAATTAAGCTTTCCATGCTATGCTGCATCATTTCCCTGTGCCCTTCAGAGCTACTCTGTACCTGTCCCCACCCTGCTCTGTGCCCCTTTCTGTGCCCTGGAAGGCTGATCCTTCTGGACCACATTTTTAGGCTCCCTTGCCTTTGGCTTCTGGATGCGTTCTGCTTACATGTACAAGTAACTGGCAGCAGCTGGGTAGAAGGGAGAAAAATGAGGTCAGGGTATTATTTCTTTTCTGCACTGTCACAGCAGGTCAACTGTGTCCTTCTCTGAAGATCCCCAACCAGCAGCCATCCCCGATGCCTACAGATTCCTCCCGTTGCCCCTTAAAGCCTAGAAGTGGTAACTATTCTGTTTCACCATCCTCTGTTCTTTCCCTAACCCTGCCCACATCTTTGTACACATTCCCTTTATTGGGGCGCCTGGGTGGCTCAGTCAGTTAAGCGTCTGACTTTGGCTCAGGTCACGATCTCACAGGTTGTGAGTTCGAGCCCTGCATCGGGCTCTGTGCTGACAGCTCAGAGCCTGGAGCCTGCTTCGAATTCTGTGATTCTCTCTCTCTCTGTCCCTCCCTTGCTCGCACTCTCTTTCTCTCTCTTTCTCTCTGTCTCTCTCTCTCGCTCTCAAAAATAAGTAAACATTAAAAAAAAATTAAAAAACAAACAAAAAACCATTCCCTTTATTAAACTCTTCTCAACCACTTGACTTGGGTGGACCATCTTTTCCCTACTGGGATCCTGAATGATACATATGCATAGAATCCCCTCAACAGCCCCATGAGGTAAGTACCCTTCTATAGGTGAGGAAAATATGACTTCAATTCGTTTAGAACCTGCCCAGTCCATGTATCTAGTAAACACAATGACCAAAATGCACACCCATTTTTCTAACTCTGAACCAGTGCCCAGTGTTGCCAAGATGATGAATTCTAAATTCATAATATTTTGTTAGTGGAAAAAATGGTACTTATTTGAATTAGTCTGTCTCTTGCCCTTATCATTGCAAAACCCCAAACTCTTGCTTAGATTATTGCAATCCTATAATATTAGGGAAAATCTACTTGCTTATTTATATAACAGAATACTTATTTATATAACAAAATTTATTTATTTATATAACAGAAAACAATTCAAATTAACATACAGAAAAAAAAAAAAAAAAGAAAGTTAATCTAAGGTTATGGTGGGAAGCTTCAAATAGCCCCCATGATCCTTACCTCCTGGTATTTATGCTTTTGTCAAATCCTTTCCCCTTGAGTGTTGACCAAATTTATTCACTTCTAATAAATAGACTGTGGCAGATGTGATAGGATGTCACTTCCAATATTGGGTCTTAAAAAAAAAATGGCTTCTACCTTGGATACTTGGATCACTCTGTCTGGGAAAAGCCAGATACCCTGTGGAAAGGCCCATGTAGCAAGGAACTAAGTCCTCCCAATAGCTATAAGAGGAAGCTCAGAAATGGATCCCTCCCTAGTTGACCCTTCAGATGACTATAGCCCCAATCAATATTTGCAGCCTTGTGAGAGATTCTGAACCAGAATCTCCCAGTTAAGCAGCTCTGAGGTTTTGGAGCCACAGAAATTATGAATTAATAAATGTCTGTTGTTTTTAGCCACCAAGCTCAACCAACATTTGTTTATTCTCAGCTATCAAGTTTTGGGATAATGTATTATGTAACGATAGATGACTTCGATTTTGATTCTGGGAGTGGTTCCAGTGGAACAGAATCTTAAGGGTGAGTTCTCCAAATTGGTTCTGGGTACTGCGAATCACGCAGGGAAGCTGGAGGCAGAAAGGAAGCAGCCGCCATTTTGTAGCACTCACGTGTCACTGCTGATCCGCTATCTCACCAGCCAGCCTGCAGCTGCTGTGCCTGCCCCTGGTTCTTCCCTGAATCTTGGGCCAGTGCGTGTGCTTAGTCCATAGCCTTATAGAGACTGCTTACTCAGACACTTCGGTTGTGAGGGTCAAAAGCCTTGAACATCATAAATTTAAGAAAGGGTTTAACGAAAAGCCTAGGAAAGTCAGGAGCCAGAGTATTCAACACCTGGAGTTTATTGAGCTTTCTTCTCCAGCTCTGCCCTGAAGCCAGCTGTGGCCCACCAGCTCTTCTCAGGTCTTCCAGCTCAAAAATTCCATATTCTTGAGAGGCATTCTAGTTGATCCAGCTGGGATCAGCTGTCTTCCCCATGACCAATATGCTGGAAGTTGGTAGTATAATATGGTGAAAAATATAGACAGACACACTTTCCAAGAGAGGAGAGCAAGACCAATAGCCCAATAGTCCACCACATCTTCCCAAAAGGTCTCCCTGCCTCCTCTGATTTATCCTACCCCCTGGGGTCACACGTTCCCACCAAGTACTCAGGGCTCGTCTCAACATGGTCTAAAACTACCGTTTGAAGTTCAGCTGACTCACCAGTATGGTCCGTAATCTACACCTAACGAGCACAAGCCACTCTAAAACCCTATAAAGCTATATTTGTGCAAAATTCATGACAGTTCTCACCTTGTCTTTTGTTATCATTACTTGTGGGCTTCAAATTTGAGTTCAGCTTTTAAATGTGCCGCGTGGCCGTCTCACTTTTATTCAGTAATACTCACCGTCACCACACTTTGGTCACAGCACCATAAGTAGAAAGGCCACCTGGGGATGCTTTCTGACATTACATTTACATTTCTATGTACATTTAACGAGGTTTTTTGAAATTAGATTCTTACCCTTTCACTATCGGTAATGTTCGTTGCCTCAGCGAATGACTGCATGATAAGGAAGAAGCTGTAATACCCTAATAATATCCTTTGCCAAATAAGGGCAAGCACAACAGCGATGACAAAGACTTAAACATACATCTGCAGGCACTGAATGGCCTTCGTTAACACAAGTCATTAGGGACACAAAGGGGAACCCTGTACATTTGCTTGACTATGTAGGACACATTCGTGGGGTTGTGCTAAAAGGATGTTCGCTAAGTGGCATTGTGTTTACATTTTCTAAAAATGATATCTGGAAACTAGAACTGGATCTCGATATTTTGTGCACATGAGAATGCCCTGAAGAAATGCTGTTGAGCTCCACGACTATCAATTCAGATTCAGCTGACCCAGAATGGACCTGGGAATTTAAATATTTAATAAGCACCCCCAGGTAATTCTGGCACAGGACATCTGCCTGTCCACGCCTGGAAATAAACACTGAAGTAAACCCAGAATTTAAACCAGTCATTCTTCACCGAATGAACACCAAAACACCCTCCGAATTCTCATGAACCCAGTCATGTCACCAGGCCATCCCAAAGCCCAAAGGAATTTCTTCTGACCTGACCTGCAGGCTTGCACTGAGTGAAAAGGTGAGTCAGCCATAGGGTCAAACTAGCAAAGAAAACTCCAGGAAGGAGAAAAGGTCAGAATGAGCAGGAGCTCCTTTTAGCCCAGGTTTCTGAGCATCTTGATAATAAGGCCAGTGAAGCTCGGTGGGAGCTGAGGAAAAGTGTTCTAAATTCTCATGAAATGAGAAAACAGTTTTAAGACACACTTTCTGTTTAGAACGTTTAGAAAAGCCACTCGTAATAGCATCCTTTTATTGGTATCAACTCTGGAGATTTGGTTGCTTTTAGAATGGTGTTATCAAACAACTTCCCTTAAAACCCGCAGCCCTGTCGCCTTTGCTGTGTGTCAGGCACAATTTAACCTTCATTATGTTTTCAGCAGAGGTGTATATATGAGACACTGTGATCTCCATGCATTGCTTCCTCTTTTTGTTCTTCCACAGCAGCAAATACCAGGTGCTTTTTTAAAAAAGCCAGTGGTTAGTACAACTAACCTATCTGTTTTACCCAAGCCCACCCTGAGGGTGATGGCTTGCGATGGCTGTGTAGGTTTTGAGAATGACCGAGTGGCAAAAAATGCTAAAAGGGAGTTGACTGCACTGAATGACAGATGGTGGGTTCTTGGCCAAGCAGACAAGGAAGCTCAAGGATTAAGGGAAGGGTGAGGGCGGGGGGCAGGGGAAGATGGAAAGATAAGACAGAGATATGGTCTGGAGCAAGGTCAGAGGCCAAGGGCTCCACATTGGAAGAAGTGTGAACTCTTGTCCCACTTACACAAAAAATGAACAAGTAATCATAGTCAAGAGAGTCAAGGTCAATTACCAGAGTAGTTGAAAAGGTAGCGAGACAAAAAATAAAACCTTCCACACTAGTCACTGCGAAAGCCAAGGAGTCAAGACTTGAGAGTCTTGGTGGTCTTTCTGCTAAAGTTGGCATTGTTTCCCAAAGTGAGGTCTCTGTGTTACTGACTTCATCCAGAGCATTGACTACAACCGCAGAATCGTTTGCTTCTACAAGGGGGTACTAAATGAGACTCTCCAAGAGTGGGGTTAAACTCCCACAGCTGGCTCTGTGAATACCTACTATAGCTGGAGACCCACTGTGTACGTGGCTCCTGCAATGGGCTTCATTCTCCCCTCCCATCCCCTTCTATCTCATTTAATACCATTAGATGTCCGTGTCTTTATCACAGGACTCTCGTCTCTTTCCTTTGAAAATTAAATCTAGCTGAGTTGAGGTTCTCAAGGGAATATAGATTGTTTATTGAATATCCTCATAGACCAAAAGTTACAAAACAAAATATTACAAGCCAGTGATGTCATAATGCCTAGAAAGAAAACATTTATGCACATTTCCAGAGGATGTTGTTTTCTTAACAGAGTATCAGGGCCTTACCACATTAGTCTCTTGGATTAATGTAGCAACTTTTCCCTAATGAGCTCTAAACTGTTCCATTAGGATGTATGTAAAAATAAGGCAAGAGAAAGTAAATAGAGTCCTCCAAAGTGGGTATTAACCATTAGTAAAGGGAGGAATAGAATCCAGTTCTCCTAACCCTTAGCAAATTATTGCTATATCTATTTAATATCAAGGTGGAAAATTAGATAGAACAGTGGAGTCCCCCTCCCCCAGTATCGCTTTCTGTCATATGAAAGGAAAATGAGAACAGTAGCAATACAGATAACAAAATAATACTTACTGGCTATACGTAGCTCGTCTACTAGAGAAAAGCAACGAATAAATATACACGCGTGCAATCAATGACCTGAAAAAGAGAAAGAATGAATAACTGTAGTTTTCCCACACACTGCTTCGTAAAATGATAATAAAATTCCCAAACCACTTGTGCTGAGTTCCCAACTTGTGCACGCACAGCCATCACCCCCTGGTAGGAATGGCAGCCAAGTCACGTTATCGCTGAAGCCAAGGACAATTACTGGAACACACTAGTAACTCCTGCTTTCCTCCCTTTTGCACCCCCACCCCATGTGTGGCTTTTGAGTCTTGTCTCACAGTAAACAAAACTGTACTTGTACATGCTGCCAATGAAGAATTTTATAATTCCTCAGATTCACGGAGGACCGTGAGTCCCTTCAAGTTAAAGTAACCTTGCAAGTCTTCCAATTCTGCCATTCTTTAAGGAGTTCCTATTAAGTCTTAAATGCTTCAGAGATTAAAAGGGTATATTAACGTTATTGGAGACTTGAGATAAAATGCCATGCCTTGCAGGGTATCTTAGCACTTAATGAAAACATTTTCATCACATTCTGAGTCTATTATGCCAGATCGTCATTTCATAAGTTGTAAGATAATCTTATTTTAATTAGAAGAGATATACCAAGTATATTAGAGTAATACAGTTAAATGCATTCATCAACTTTCTTCTTGTCAGGTAAAATGGCTCCTTCAGAGTTTGTTATACTGGTGTGCTGCCACACGTGTAAGTAAAAAAGACAAAAACAAAAACAAAACAAAACCATATATATATATATGTGTATGTATATATATGTATATATACATACACATATATGTAATATATATACACATATATATGTATATATATACACATACATATATATATACACATACACATATATATATAATATATATAATTCTGAATCATCTGTAGAACAATATGTGAGTGTTTTTTCAGATGGACCCTATATAAGGCTGTGCTGTCCAATATGGTGGCCACTGTCACAAGTGGCTATTGAGTACGTGAAAAATGGCTAGCTCAGATTGAAATGTGCTGTACGTATGAAGTACACATTGGATTTCAAAAACTGTAGCACACAATATATAAAATATATCAATAATGTATATACTGATTCCTTGCTGAAATAATTATATTTTGGCTATTTGGGCTAAATAAACCGTACTGTTAAAATTAATCTCATTTGTTGCTTTTTACCTTTTTAAATATGGTTACCAGAAGATTCGAAGTTTTAGGAGTTACCTGGGTGGCTCAGTCAGTTAGGCTTCTGACTTTGGCTCAGGTCACGTTGCCACGTTTCGTAGGTTTGAGCCCCACATTGGGCTCTGTGCTGACAGCTCAGAGCCTGGAGCTGCTTTAGATTCTGTGTCTCCCTCTCTCTGCCCCTTCCCCACTCGCACTCTCTCTTGCTCTCAAAGAAAAAAGACAAGTCAAGACAAGAGAATTCCAAGCTTTATATGTTACTCGTGTTACATTTCTACTGGACACTGTTGCTCTATATCATCTAAACAATATGTAAGTTTAAATCTTAATTATCTGCAGAATATTATCCATTTTGTTAAATAATGAATGTAAATGATAAAAGATAGATGTCAAGTTGTCTCCACCTAAATGCCGAACAAATTTCCAATTACCTTTCCCCACTGTCCAGTTAAATGAATGAATGGAGAAGCTAGTCTTTATAGCAGTGTGAGGGAAATGCTAGCAGGCACGTCAGTGACTGCAGAAGAAAGTTGGAAAGCACTTTCCAGAAGCAGATGCAGATCACCTGATCTCAGGAGTGGATTGTAAAATGAAGCCGGAAGTATCTTGTGGGAGAACCAGTCTTTAACAACAATCACACTTATGATCCAGACATTCAAGTGGAACAAAGAAAGCTTCAAATTCCATCTTGTGTTTTTGCAATTCTTGCAGGACAGGAAAAGAGAGAAGGCACATGTTTGGATAGGAAAAGTTTTCAAACTAAACAAGATGGTGTTAAAACACCTTGTTAGAAGGCCAGGAAAAATGTGAGCACCGATCAAAATAGATGGCACTTAGACAAAAGCCACTCAAGCCGAGCTGGTAACCTAAGAAGGCCAGACAAATATGTTTAAGTGTAAAACTTGCCACTCTTGAAGGAAAGGAATGTAGAGCAGGTCAGAGGCAAACTAAAAACAACTGGTCCACAGAGAAATCAGTAGAGCAGCTCACAAGAAATTCCAAAGCACGAAACAAGAAGTTCCAAAGGAACCCCTTTAAGTACAGCAGCTATAAGAGGTGAAGGTCATGCAGGGGTGAATAAGTGATGGCAACGAGAACCAATGAATTATTTGCCTCAGGCTTTAATGAAGGAAACATGAGACAGAATCTCACTTCCCTCTTGTATTTGGTAAAAAAGAAAAGAACAAACCTCAAATGGAGGTTTGCCCCCCTAACAGCAAAACAAGACTCAATTACAATTTCAACCTGTCCCAGGAATGTGACCTTCTAATAGTCTGAAATTTTCTGATCAGCACTAGTGAAATAATCTGCATGATAAAACCCCTGCAGGACCCTCCCCCCCAAAAAGATAGTGTCCTCCCCTCAAGCCATTCTTTCTTTCCTTTGGCCAATCACTTCTTGCCCCACCTGCTTTCCTATAAAAACCTTCCATTTTGTACAGCTTCTCAGAGTCTCTCTCCACCAGCCACATGGGACGCCACATGCTCATTTCATGAATCACTTAATAACCCAATTAGATCTTCTGATTTACTCAACTGAATTTTGTTTTTAACACTTTGAAGCAGACAAGTGCGAGGTATCAGAACAAACCTTGGGAAATGGGATTTTCCTAGACTTAACTTAAAATCTAAATGTAAATAAATCACCGGGACCAGACGGCATCCACCCAAGACTTTCAAAGGAACTCAAGGGTGAAATAAGCAACTGTTGGCCAAAATGTGTAACCTGTTGTTATTACCTACCACTGCAGGAGAAGAATGGCAGCTCGCCAGCATGATTCGAACTCTTAGATGGGACTCCAAGGGAGATTCAGGAAACAAAAGTCTTTCAGGCTGATTTCTATATTTGATAAGGTGATAGCTTCTACATAAACCTTAAAAATCCAAGAACTAGAGGAGTTGCAGTTTTTATGAGGAATTGCCTAGCCAACTATGAAGGACATGTTTCAGATGATTTACGAAACATGAACCAGATACTAAGAAATTCTCGGTTTTGTTGAGTTTTTCCTTAAAGACTGCTTACCTGTTAGAAATCAAGGTAAGTATTTATGACTAAAATTACATAATATCTGGGATTTGCTTTAAAAAAGCCCAAAAGAAAAAAATTAGGAAAAAGAACAGATGTCACAAGAAAGAAAGCAGACTACTGATAGATGGGCACACAGTGGTTTATTACCCTTTTCTTTCTACATTTGTGCGTTTGAAAATCTCCAAAATAAAACTAAAACTTAGTTAAGGGGAGAACATAAAAATATATAAACACAAGTCTAAAGGGAAACCAACGAGTACTATTCATTTGCACTTTTGAATACGTTTTGACAAATTTCCATACCAACATTTTATATGCACACGTGTGCACGTGAGCACACACTCACATCATACACACACACGCAAAGTAGGTTTTTTTCAGTTGTAATTGAAGTTTTACACAGAGAGAGAATCACCCTAGAGACAAGGGCAAAAGGGAAAACTTAGTGGGAATTTCTCTGGATGATAAAGTGATAATAGTGGTATCCTTGATAAACCAGTTTTATATAGAATCCTAAAAAAAAAAAAAAAAAAAAGGACCAAATGAAAAAATCAAGTTTGTAGGTAATATGAAACTGATCTCAGCAGTGAGATATCTAAACTTATATGGATAAATAAACAAACAAACAAACACCATCCAAGGCTGCCTAAATAGAAAGAAAAATGGTAGATGATCTTTAATGTGTACCAATATTAAAAGATAAAATTTAGAAAATAGTATAAATATCGGGGTGCCTGGATGGGTCAGTTGGTTAAGCGTCTGACTCTTGGTTTCGGCTCAGGTCATGATCTCACAGTTTCATGAATTCAAACCCTGAGCCTGAGCTGCGTTTCCAAATCCCAACGCAGAGCCTGCTTGGGATTCTCTCTCTCCTTCTGTCTGCTCCTCCCCGACTCACAGTGTCTCTGTCTTTCTCCAAATAATAAATAAACTTTAAAAAATACTTAAAAAATAAAGTAGTAAATAGAATATATATATATATATATATATATATATATATGAATGTATAAGATATGAGATCCCACCAGTTACTAAAATTCTAGAAAATTGTTTAGGTAGAACTAGGAACTATTCCTCCTAAAATCAGGATATTTTATTTCTGTGACTAGAGAAACACAATGCTGGAGACTCCTGGGATTGTTTCAGAAATAAAACATTTTCAAGCCTAGACAGGTCTAAGGCAGCCAAGTGTCTGCCTTTTCCTGTTAATGACAATTAACTAAACTGAATGAAGTTTAGCGAACAACCTCGAAAATCAGTAAGGGGAGTTGAGTAGACTGTATCGTAATAGCTTTAAACTTTAGAACTTTTTTGGCTTAGAATCACAAGGCTTGAGTGGTATTGTATAATCAATGTTCATTGAATAAAAAGCATATAAATAGACTGATTAGGGCTTCATTCACTGATGGATAGAATTAAGAGCTACTCCTTGAAATGTGAAAGCTTTAGTTCTTAAACAAATAAAACTTGGAACATAGTATACACTGAGAGCAAACTGAAAACATATGCGACGCCCAAGAATGGGTGGAAACAAAAAATACAAAGGGATTGAAGGAAACTGTAAATTCATGTCCAGTGTACTGAGCAGCAGTCACAGATATTTAGGGAAAATAATCTACATTTTATCAAAAAAAGAAGGAACTAAAAAGGGCAAAATAATTACTACAATATCTTTTGGAGCCCCTCTCGATGTTGGAATAGTGGTAAACTACATGGACAATAATACAAGTCTTATTCCACTAACTTCATCCTTGATTTATTTGTGTTACTTTTGCTTTCATTATAATTAAAAATCAATCTAATGATACAAACATTTCAGTTATATAATTCAGTTATTATAAAGCATACCTTTACTAATTATGAAGACACAGTCTGCTACAACTCACACAACAAAAAGGGCCCACTAAAAGTCCCCAATATTTATATTACAATTTGTTATATTATTTTTATACAGTTAAATTCACCACCGATTAGAAAATTAGTAAATTATTTTCTTTAGTTTTTCCTTAAAAGCTATATTAATTTTATAAACACTAGTCGGTTAAATGTTTTGCCCACCCTAAAAGGCCCACCCTAATAAGACATTATTGTGTCACTATGTTACTCATATTGCATCTTTTAAATCCCAAGAAGCTGGTTGTGAAATGGTGAACTCATTTTATTAAATACCCAAGAATGGTTTTTTACAGACAGGGAAGCTAGTGTAAAATAGAGACAAAAATGACAATAAGAATGCTGTCCATCAAGATGTTTGCTAATTTGATCCTTCTCTAAAGCTATTGTAATACTTTTCCATCTTGTCCTAATCTATACTAAAAAATCAGCTAATCATCACATTCCACAACACATTTGTCCAACTTATCACGGTGTCCGTGATCCAACTTCCGGACTCAACTCTGTATTATTTGGTAGATGTTAGGTAAATAGCAAAAAAATGTGAAACCCTCATCATTATGACCAATATTAACCCTTGCCTGATAACCTTTGCCTGCTTGGGGTGCTGAGAAGAAAATTATTCAGTTACAACAGCTGATTAGCTACGTTATTAACAATGGTGGTCTTTGGTTAGTGGTTTTATTGGCAATTTTAATTTCCTTGTTTATGTTTTTTTTTAATTTTTCTACTTGCTTTTAATACAAATTAATTGATTTATAATCAGGAAAAGAATTAGGAGTATTTTAAAATAAATGTCACAATTTGCCATTTATGTAATCTGTCAGGAATATTTAGTGTCAATGATGTCTCACTGGCAAACAAGTTTTTGGAACTGGAGTCTTACCTAATGACTCCCCATTTCCTGTAAAATAGAAAAGGCACTTGATCTCCATCCATGTAGAAGTTGTGAATCAAAGTCCTTTATAAGAAAAACAAACTGAAATGATTTATGGGGCTCCATTTTAATTTTTGATGAAGACGTATCATCTTATCCATCATCCCTGTGTCTGAGAGAAACACCCTGAAAGATGGACCCACCTGTGACAGCATACAGAAGATGCCACTATTCCTTAATCCAAGGGACTCTGCGGTATTCTGGATCATGAGAGGGGGCTTGAAATTTTGGAGTAAAATGCCAAAGACTCTCAACATAAGACTTTGAGAATGTTAACTGTCTAACATACAAAAACATCTCCCCCCCCCCTCGCCCCTTAGCCAAAGGAACTAAGTGGGAATTTCACTTTACCTCATTCACTTAAGGAATCTCAATCAGTTGTTCCCCAAATAGCAAAGTACAGACTCAGCAAAATGACCCAAGAATTATATCACACATTGTTTATGGCTGAGTGAGCTTACAGAGTGCTGGTATATGCTGAGCACACAGCTATTTGTCATAAAGCCATCAATCAAATTCAGTTGATAATAGAAATCCCTAAATAAATGAATTATAGAAATCAATGAGTCTGCTATTCTTCCAGAGTTTAAAATCACTGAAAAATTTACCATGGATTTAGAAGGCAATTAAATAGGGGGGCATCAATATTCTCTTATTCATTTCACAGTTCTTTCAGGCCTAACTGCCCTGTTTATCAAAGACCCAAAGAGATTGCTGAAGACACTTCCGCTGGGGTTCTCCCAGGAATAACAGGAATGAAGGCAGCAGTCAAGTTGTTACCTATTCTGTGAGCTCCTAATTACAAAATAAGTGAAGGCTCTTGGGTCCCATCCGTTGCACCTGCCATCGTAGGCCCGGATCTCACTTGCCTCTCGCCTACTCTCTCAGTTAGTGGGGCCCGAGGGAGAAGAAAGGAAACCCCATGACAAAACGCTCTCACATTAGCTTAAGTTTACCCTCACTCCCCTCTTCCCAGCATGCTACTAAGAATAACAGTGACTTTTTGAGTCGCCTATTTTCCTTTGTTCCATTACAAAGCATTATCAATGCCTAAAAGTCCCAGGTATCACCTAGTAAAGGAGAGAAACAAAAGGCACGGATAATTATAAATTTGATAACATGCCCTGCAGTGTGTTGGTTCAGCGTGTCTGTTGGTACAACGCCTAGACTGGCGAATGCAGTCTAGTTCTGGGGGAAAGCAGAGCGCACATACACAGATATAACAAAAAAGCTAAGCTTCATTCCTTTCTTTCTTTCTTAACGATACTGTTGCAACAGTTTCCCGCCTCACCCCCAGGACGGTGGAGGCTGCTTCCTGCATGCCTGGCACCTTGTTAGGCATTAAAAACACAAACAGGGACAAATGATGGGTCCTTTCCCAAAGAAGCCCCAGGATGATGGGGAAGAAAGATATAGAAAGCAATCATCGCCATGTAAGTATAAAAAGCATGATACTGTATCAGATACAAGCAGCAGAACAGAGTTATTAACTATTTTCAGGGATAGGGGCCCAGAGAGTGCCCACAGGAGGTGACCATCTGAGCTTTAGTGGCTGAGATGTGGAATAAATGAAATGTGGCCAACAAGCCAGGGATGGAGGGCATTAAATTAAATTCATTTATTTAGGGATTTCTACTACAACAAGCCAGGGATGGAGGGCAATCCGTGTAAAGGTCAGAGTGTGTGCACAGGTAGAGAGTGTGGAGTAGCCTGGTATTTGGGGAACCGTGAATCATTTGGGGTGGTTGCAATGGAAAGCGACAATAGTAAGAGCCTCTGTCCTTCACGTGTATATATCATCCATCAATCGATCCGTCCTCTACCTGGGGTCTGTTTACTGAGATGAGTCAGCTTGGGTTGTACAATTGTACAGTTTTAGTCCAAATGGAAGTTTCGATTATCATTCCACATTCATGTGGTCTTGTTGTTCCTGGTCATCAACAGCCACGTTGCACGACTGAACTTCTAGTTGGGCTGTGTGATAACCTCTGCTCACCTTGCTTGCAAACACTCAAAAAGAAAACTGACACCAAGGGAGCCAATGACTTTTTATGGAAATATAATTACTAACAGGGCTTTACTGCTGAAAATATAAATTAGGTTCTTTCCTCCTCCCCTTATCCCTATCCATCATCCTCCTCCACTCTCCAGTCAAAGACGCATTCTTAGCATGCACCAAAAAATTCAGTTTTGTCTTTTTGAATATCCTTTGATTATAGGGATTGTGTTGTATTTATAACCGTTCCTAGGTAGTTGGCAGAGGACCTTGCCTTCAAATGATTGATGAACAGAACAATCAATCAATCAGTTCGTCTGATTGCTGCATTGACGGCAAGTGTGGAAGCGTGTGCCATGTAGAGCCAGCCAAGTGAAGCAAAGGAAAATATTGTACATCGTCTGCGATTTTAATGATCTAAGAAAATAAGACATATGAGAAATCATACACATTTGTCTTTGCTTAAATCCTACGTAAAAATAAAATAATGCCAGGTAATATCACTCATGGTGTCTTGGCTACGAGAAATGGAAAGTTTAATGCTTGACAATAAGGAAAATGTACTATCTCACATCAGAAGAATCCCCAAGTTCAACCAGTAGTTCAACATGACATCTTTTTTATCGGCTGTCTTCCGGTTTGCCTCCTTCATGGTTTTAATTTGGTACGGCAGCTTCAAACATCACATGATCACATGCTATCCAATGGCCAGATTGCGAAATTAGAGCATATCTTTTTCTTGTTTTTTTCTCCTATCTTTTTGCCCAGAATCGCATCAACATGCCCTAAGCCAACGGCAGTCAACAGGACTGGAATTTATTGTGATTGGCTCAGCCACAAGACTAATCAAGATCCACTTTGCTGAGAGGCTGGCGAGAGCGTCCCAGTCTCCTCCAGGCAATGAGAGAAAGCAGGGTTCTGAAGCAAGAACTTAGGCTTGGGAAACACAAGAAGGATTTGTTGTTAGATAAACAACCAATAGTGTCTACGATAGCCGATGATCAATCCAGCTTCATTTTATTGCATTCATTCACCTTCTAGATGTTCAAATAAACAACAGGTCAATCATATTTTCCACAAAAAGAGGCACAGCTATATTTACTTTTGATACAGAAGAAACAAATAAATAATGCTTCAACAACAATGAAAAATAAGCAAAGGAAAGTAAAGTAAAATGAGAAGTTCATAAAAAATTTTAAGCACCATAATCCTTCTGAGTGGAAAAATATGTTCGATTATTGTGGACTGCCTCTCCAAAATAAATATTAAAATTTCAGTGCTGCATCTAATATAGTAAGTCAAAGTTCCTCCATGTATTTCTACTATTGACAGTCAAGATTGAAAGTGATCTTACTTAATACAAGAGACAATAAACTAAAATGAGAACAGGCAGAGACCAAACTTCCAGATACAGCTCTTACAATGCTATGTCGGCCATCTTTTACCCAGAAATGTGCAGGTTTTCACCAAGTCTTTGAGGATAAGGCTAATTAATTTGTTAATGTATTCAAAAGTTATTTCGGTGGGTAGAATAATTTAGCTCTAACCACAAGTCAATACAGTTTTAAGGAACCTTTCTGGAATTCAGTGCCTGTCACACATTCAGCGTTAATACCATGTTGCAATATTTAAAAGTTTATTAACATAAAGCATTTCAAGCTATACATTTTTAAATTAATCTCAAACTAAATTGAAGATTACACCCATTAAGCGTACCTTTAAGAGGTGAATATTGGGCATAACAATCACAGCTGGTTGCCTAGCAACCCTGGGCCCAGCTCTTACAGTAAGTTTATCCCAAACATTAATGGAAAATCAGCGATGAATATATATCCACTTCAAACCTGTTTGTTAGAAAAATGCACTCTCTCTGTGGTTGATGATTCTGTAGTTTGCTATCCTGGGGAGTTGGATTTCAACGTAAGGGTTGAGAAGGGGAGTCCTTATCACTACGCTCTCATCCACTCTCAACAAACTGTCCTAAGACTGATGCCCCCGTTCTTAAAGCAGTGACGCCAGTCAACTTTGGGTCATCATGGTCAACGTGAAATCAACATCAGATAAACCCCTCAAGCCATTTTCTCTTAAGTCCTGTGAAAAGCACACCCTGCTTCCACACATTCTAATTTCCACAAAGAATCTAGGATCAGAGGACGAGAGCCTTGGGGCACTCTCAAGGCTATCCTACTCTTTCCAACGCCTGGGGGAGGCCCACGGTCAAACAACGCCGTCTCTCCGGCCATTTTCCCCTGCTCGAGGACACGGGAACAGATCACCTTTCTCATTCTGCCTACGCTCCCACGTCTGCGCGTTTACATGGTCGGGGGCTCCGGTGCCGCGATTGCCAAAGAGCTCTCTGAAGCACGGTGGCTGAGCCCTGCCAACCGCGTTTGGCTGTCCAGCTCCTTCTGGGCTCCCAAAGCTGGCAAGCTCAGATGCTAATAGAATTCATTAGCCTGGGCTTTGACAGACAGTTAAAGCAGGACTGCACATCAGCACTCCAGCACCGCACGCCCATTATGCCGTTTCAGGAGGCGCAGCTAATTCAAAGAAGATGATAACAGGGTCTGCAATCAGGGAACATTAGAGTGTCGGGTAGCGGAGAGGCCGAACATGCTAGGCAGGCAGTACGGCCAGCAAACCTGATTTGATTTCTGGCACTGCTAGCAGGCCTGGGGAAAAAAAAAACAAAAAAACAAAAAAACGGACGTAATGAGATAAACTGAAATACCAGGCACCAGGACTGGTCTTTGAAGTAATTATTCTCTGGGGTAACAAGGGACACGACGAAAAGGCTTTCAGGGACAGGCAGTGGGCACCCGTGGGACCCACTCTCCATTATGGCATGACACTCTGCCGAGCGACTCTCTCTGTGCTGGAGAGAGCAGGGTACTAAATAGGCTGTCAAGAGGGAGGGGAGACTGGAAAGGGCCCGGGAAAGGAAACAAAGCTGGAGAAAGAGAGAGGCAAGATAGAGAGATTGTCAGAGCCCTGCAAGGGAGCCAGAATTAAGTGGGGGGTTTCAGAGTCTCTGTCGGCAGCAGTGATAACTTCCGTGGCTTTCCTCAATTAGTCCTCACGTTCAGCACACTCAGGGGAGAATGGGAAGGGACAAGGCAAAGGACACTTCCGGCCACAGAAGCCCCAAGAGCAGGAAAATCCCTTAAGATGTTGGTCGAAAACAGATAAGGCTTTGGCATTTCCCCTTTGGGGCTCTTGGCTCTGTCAGGTTGAGGACCTGAGTGAAATGATTAAGAGAGCACTTTCTGGAAGTTCAAGCCTCTAAGCCTCTGCATATAATCAGGCTCACCAGGCAATTCTTTATGTAGGAGCAGGCCCAAGGCTAAAGTTGAACCAGAAATGAATCGTTTCTCATTCCGCAGTGACTACTACTTCTGAATCAAATTGGAGGTCGCTGGCTAAACAAACTGGGACGCATGCATGTTACAAACCAGGAGAATGTCTCCGTGGGCACCGAGCGGGAGCTTTAGCATGTTTTTATCTTTACAAGAGCAAACAACCCCAGCTGCGGATAAATACCACACCAGGACTGACAACTGGAAACATGGACAGATCGTGTCACCTTTGTCCTGCTTGGTTTAAAGAGTAGAACCCAGGATATTTGACCCCTCCGTGACTCCAGAGAAGCTGCATAGTTCATTGCTGCACCTTTGATTTGCGATTCCTGCGTATAACAAAACCTACCCTGTATGTTTATCAGGCATTCCTCTTATATGTTTTGTCCAAAGAGCTCCCCGGGCCCTTTCTCTATTGTTTTTATACTTATTATTTAGGAACAGCATCCCATTCATGCCTGCAATTTTAACTATCACCTGTATATAGCAACGACTGTCAACCTCTCTCTAAAACTCATCTATAAACCCCAGGCCCACATTTTCACTGGCCTTTTGGACGATACTAATGTACACAAAGCTGGAAAGCAGTATACTTTGGCTTTCTACCACCAGTTCAAATTCCACTTGTGCAAAACCCTTCCTCTTATGCTCCCGTTTCCACGAAAAACATCATTATCTCTTTATTCTCCAGTCTAACACCTGGGAATCCTGTCTCCCCCACCCAATTTGACGCGAACGTCATTAACTCTCTCACATCTCTTGCACTGATCTCTGAAGGTGACCCCACCATGCTTTTCTAATTTAGGAAATTATAAATTATACTGTACTTTGTGCATAAAATGGGAACATGACCACTGGAATATTATTTCATCCAGAAAGTGCATTCTATGGACTTACCAACCGACCAACTGCAACTCAGCCCTGACTCCAAATTTCTATCCAGTCAGTTCCAAATCTGGTGACACTGCCTCCATTTTTCCTATATTTGATACCTGAGGGTAGAGTCCTGCTAGCATCCTAATTTCCGCCCTTGGACTTGTCACCCAGGGCTTTGTAAGAGCCTCCCATTCAGTCTTCGTTACGTACCAATCGTGACGTACCACTACTCAAAAACTTTTGTTGTGTTTCTGTCTCAACAATGGTTAACCTGGCACTGAAGCCTCCTTGTGCTATAGCTGGGGCCTATTACTGTGATCTTGTCGCCTTCCATACTTGTTCTAATATCCCTACCACTCAATATGGTTTTCTCTTGCCGAACAAAAGGTATGTGCTTTTCAAAACAACTACTTTGGGGTAGAATGCACTAACATCCCAGTTACGCGTTTTTCTGTCACATCCTACACAACCTCTAAACTGTTGAAATCCTAGATCCTTCAGGAGCTGTTATCAATATCTTTCCCCACCGTGGAAACTGACTACTAACTCAGCTACCCTGTAAATGAATGTTAGTTAGCTTAACATTCATAATTTTTGCCAGTATCCTTCCTTTGAAAGTAAGATTGCAGGGTTTGTGTCTGAGATCATTTTGTGGAACATAACCCATGCAGATAGGCATGAAGTTATGATTCTTCCCTATGATATAAATGAAAAGTAAGTATCTCACGATTAGCTTAGATACTAAGCTCAGTATTAGCTTAGTCTGTTAGAGAGACATAACTTGCACAGCTGATGTACCCCAGCGTTCTCCAAAGGGTTCTCCTGCATGGGTTCCACCACGTGGTCTTTATGTCCATCCAAATTATCTTGAGTTAGAGATTAGTTGGAAAGCTGATGCTTTCCCCATGTGCCTCCCTCCTGACTCCTCTACCCTGATTGTGCAGAAATCCTGGTGATTTCCTTGATTTTCCTCAGCTGACATTTACAGGACTCCCAGGTGATCAAAGGCGATCATTCAGTAAGAAATCATAATTTACAACCGGAAGAGGCTGGCAGGAACGTTTTGTTTTCGTTTTCGTTTTTGTTTTTGTTTTCATTGATAGTGAGGTGTAAATCAAATTCACTATGAAGTGAGCCCCTCCTTAAGATTTCTCATCTGTATCCTGGAGAGGGTGGAAAATCACCCTTGGTGAGAAATGCTACCATCACGAGCACTGTTCCTGCCTTTAGTATATCACACCATTCAGGCATTTGGAGGAAGACAAAAATTTTTTTAGAACCTCTGGTTTAGGTCATGCTGATTATCGCACTCCCCATATCACAGGGTTGTTAATGATAACAAATACGAGAATGCTTTCCTAGAAAAAACAAGCTCTAAATGTGACATTTTAGGTAACCTAAGTATGTCTATCTTCCCAGTATGGAATAATTTGTTATTGATGACCCATCAGGTTGTCTCTGCCAGCGTGGATTCATTGAAGTGGCTCTTCTGCCAGATTTTACTTACCCAACACAACGTTGGACTGAGCCATGTAAGCTGGGTCGGGGAGGAGACGATCAGTCTGGCTCCAGTTTCTGTATCTGTCATGTTAACTGGTTGTTTTCATATCTCCACATCACCCTAAGCTTGGTGGTCTATTTTTGTGAGAGAAGTGGAGATACACAATCACACAGAACATAATTAGAATCATAGAAGAATTTTCTAGCTGGAAGAGACCACAGAGATCATAACCGAGACTGAAGTTTATTTGGGAATTATGATTTGATTTTTCCCCTTCGTGAGTTACATGACCAGTACAATCTGCTCCAGATTGCTGTGTCCCTTCTCCAAAGTAAATTAACTGTCTCTTCTAAACAAGGAAATTCTTTCCTCTTCGCGCATATTTTAAGTGGCAGTTAACTGGTACCTTTTAGAATGTTTTCTTTGTCTCTTACTGCTGTCCCCGCCAGAAATGCAGTCTGGCATCCAACTTCTCGATGAACATTCTAATTACAATATGCCCCCTTTTCCAAATGGTCTCGCGATGAGGGAAAGAAGCAGGCATGTAAAGAAACGCCATAATGAACAACTTCGATGACACAGGGGAAATTATGATGATGCAAGAAAATGTCCTCATGCATTCCTTGACAAAATCTTCAGAAAAGCAAATGAATCCTTTAAGTATAGCTTTAATGCTAAGTAAAATACAGTGGGCACAAGAATGGTGAAGTCAAAATTACAAAAGGAAAAGAGAATCAGAAGATCTGAATTCTAATCCTAGCTGTACATGCACACACAATGGCGGGTACATCAGATAATCTGGGAGGAAGTGATTGACAAATTGTTAAAAAAAAAAAAAAAGTTAAAAAGCATGCAGCATAAAGGTATTTTTAACCACTGTGGTTTGTACATTCAACTATTATCTGCCTCATCAGATAAGGTAACCCCTGATGTTTACCCCATCCAGTAAACCCCTGGATGTCAGCAACCTATTTTTTGTTGTTGTTGTTGTTTTATGGGGTTTTTTTGAGGAGGGCAGGATCAATGATCCTACATCGCATCTTGTACGTTAAGAGATGCATAATAGATGTGTGTTGAATAAAAGAACACATGAATAAAGAATACAAGAATCACAGAATGATTAGGTTATTGAATAATATGTTAAAAGAAACGGGAGGGGCACCTGGATGGCTCAGTTGGTTGAGTGTCCGACTTCGGCTCAGGTCGTGATCTCATGGTTTGTGGGTTAGAGACCTGCGTCGGGCTCTGTGCTGACAGCTCAGAGCCTGGAGCCTGCTTCGGATTCTGTGTCTCTCTCTCTCTCTCTCTCTCTCTCTCTCTCTGTCCCTCCCCCACTCACGCTCTATCTCTTTTTCTGTCTCAAAAAAATTAAAAAAGAAAAAAAAGAAAGAAAGAAGAGACAACAAAGCCATAAACGGACCATGAACACCCTGATAGGTTGGAGTGGTTGAATGGCATTCTAATGCGACCCACAAAATCCTTTCTCTCTGTAGCACATAAAAGACTATTAATCTAAGGTGTTTCTTTACCTGCTTACAGAGGAATAACATTTCAAAACGCTGTCACCGTTCAGACTGTCTTTTCAGATAGGGGCAGGCCAGACTGCACCCACACTAGGACGGGAATTAGAAGGGCTATTCTTCGGCAAGTTTCAGGACATAAACTGATCACCAGCTGGGGTCAGGAAGAAATTACGGAGTCTCCTAAAAGCTTCCTCCAGAGCGTGCTGCGGTGTTCGCTGCTGGAGCCACAATACCAATGCTAAAATGAAACTCAACTGTTATTTTTTTTTACAGAGTAGCAATTCAAAACGAGGAGAGAACCCAACAAAGAAATCCGCTCAAACGGCAACGGCCAGGTCTGCTGTTCTGGCTTCCAAACAAAATGCAGGCAGCGGGTGATAAAAGTAGGGAAGCCTGTGACATTGTTGATCTAAGATCCAAAGCGTCTTCCCTGGGTGAGGGACCACAATATTTCACCGAAGGACCGGGAAAATAACATAACTTTCTCCGGAGAAAGCGCACCACACGCAAAGGCAAATATTTCATCTTTAAGGTCAACAGCTCCATCACCATCAGTTTCTTCATCGAAAAGCCATTCTGGATGTAAAAGAAATGTCCTCTTCAAACATAAAGCTTTTGGGCCCAGGCAGGTAATTTCATTAAGTGAAAATGGTTTCGTGAGATCATTTCACCTGAGAAAATAAACAGGATATGCAGGAGATGAAACTCCTTTCAAGGACGCGATGCTTCAAGAACACACGGGAGACAGCTGCTGGTGGCAGAGCTGCTGGGGTTTATTTAAGGAAAAACACAATTGTCAGACATCGGTCCCTATAGCTGGATTCCCAGGAATCCTGGATGGCATATTCAAAACAGGCTCTGCTCTTGGCTGGTCTGCGCACTTCTCAGACCGGCTTGCTGATGCAAATGCAGGTGAAGCTGCCTTAAAGCATTTGCAAAAGCCACCAAAATCCTTAACCCTGTCCAAGCTCTTCACTCCTACAGGGAGCAGCGGGGGGGCTTTGTGCTGTGCCCAGAGTCAAAAGTTCACTCTATCTCGGGGATGTTGGCAGCCAGGGCCCCCGAAGAGAACAACCCCACAGTCTGCAAAGTCAAAACGTTTCGCCAGATCCTTGCTGTTTTCCCAGAGATGTCAGGGAGAATGCCGTGAAAAGACTGCCAGCCAGATGACTCTGCCTGTCTTCAGATTAATAGTGCCCTGAATATGCTAGAATACAGTATACCTCAGGTAACTAGAATGACTTGGTGGTGCTGAGCTATTAAAAAAAAAAAAAAAAAAATTGAACACATTTATCTCCCATGCAGCTCTCCCAGAAATTGTAAACTCACGCAGGTAATAAATATGTGTTGAATGCCTACTCTGCGTGCAGGAGATAGGAATACAATACTGAACAAGATGTGGCCCTTGTCCTTTAAGTGTTGAAGGAATGCATTCAATAAATACGTTCTTCTTCTTCTTCCAAGTTCTTCCCAGGTCTCGAACCTCTGTGAGGGAAATAGGAGAACATGTCACTTAAACCAGATGTGACTCTCTCCGCGTGGGCCTCCAGAGGAGCAGGGGCCATGGTGGCAGTGGTGCAAGTCACGTCATCAGGGAGAAAGGGGAATGGGCAGGACCCGGAGCAGGAGGCGCATCGTTTAGCAAAGCCCGGTGGTGAATTACATCCACGCAGAGGAAGCCCAAGCCGGTTACGGGTAGGAAATGGAGACAGCTGAATTGCCCAGCCTAGACAAGTATGAGACAGTATTAGTTTTCCTTCGGGAGTGGCTGAAAGGTGCAGAGAAGAGAGAGGGGGCCGAAAAGCATGGCGGGCATTTGGAACTTCGGTTCGGAGAACCGGCCCAGGGGTTTTTGAAGAGCTCACCGTTCAGTTCTTAGAAAATCTGACTGTGGAATGCCATAGAACGTCTCTCGCCACTCCCCATCTCTTCAGTAAAGTGCGGCCACGTCCAGCTGCTTCTCAGAATGATATTTCAGGAGCATGAGGGAAAGAATCATGGAGAAGAAAGGTGTTCTACCTCCGGGTTGCAGCCAGGGCAGAGATAAAGGGAGAACCACCAAACAAACAACAAAAACGCAGCATCAGTAAGAAACCAGAGCCTAAAAGGACGAGATGAAGCCGAATTCCCCGGATTGGCAAACCCCCTGGGACAGATATTGGTATTTCCTGTAGGGTGTCTGGCGGAGGTTCTTAGGAGCAGCAGGTGACATCTGGATTGTTCTTCTGCAGGGCAGGACCATGGCTTTGTGTCTGTGTATCACATCACGCCTCTACGGGCTCTAGTACAAACCTCCCAGGAAGAACTTGTGAACGTTTGTTGAATAATTTATAACAGCGAGATGAAATCTCAACACCTAACTGCCAAACAGGGAATCAGGGGCTCCCCAGGGCCTTCATATCTGAAACACAGGAACTGCTCTGTACGGAAGGGAACAAGTAACTACCCCAAGACCCTGACTTCAGGGGCTCCTGCTCGGGAAACGTCGTCTTTACCAGTCAGCGCAAGAGTGAGATTCCCATCACGCAGGATCTTAGGATGGACTTACGACAACAGATTCCATAATGCTATATGCCAAGCATGCCTCAATGAAAAAATTAAAAAAGGGGATAACAGATTCAAGAGCAATGCCTCCACGCCTGGTTCTCACACCCCGCCCAGAGGAAGCCTCATCACATTCTGAAAAGGTCTCCAGACACACACTCTTAGAAGATGCACTGGTTCATTCCTGTTGCCTGAATTGGAAAGCGGACAGACCAAGCTAGTAATTCTTTGGGTCATGAGTGGGGTTTGAGGTCGAGCCACTACCAAGTCAGAAGAAAAAAGAGAAGAAACAAATGTTGTTTTTCAAAGAGGTGAATGTGTTCTTCCACGGAATTATTCCTGCCCGAGTGAGCTGATGCCTCAGGGGGAAAAATTGAGGTTCCTGACACTGAGTGGTTCTCTGATTTACTGAGCACATACTCTGCCAGGCACAGAGGATAATACCACGGCTTGGCTAGTAGCCTCGGCCTTTATGACGATAGCATTACAGCAGGAGACACAGAAAGTAAAAGGGAGATTGTGACACAGAATGGCAGGTGCCGAGCTGGGTACAGTGTGCCTCGAGAGGGCGTATGCGGGGGCCCAGCCCTTGAGAAGAACTACCGTGTAACTTGAGACCTAAATGAGGAAACCCCCTTTGGCTCAGAAAGAGGCAGTGAGAAGGGGAAGAGTATTCTAGAAAGAGGGAAAAGCAGGCACTGGATCAAAATCGAAAACGCAGACTAAGTCTGGGGTAATTGCCAACAAAGCAGAAACAACCACACCTCTCTCTTTTTTTTTTTTTTCAATCTATTTTCAAAAGGAATCAAAGTAGCAACCATTGGGTGGTGGCGGCGGGGGCGGGAAGCACAGCTTTGTGAGGTTCGCTTATTGTCTAAATGCGCCTCACAGTCTGAAGTTGTTTTTACTTTGAATCCCAGATGTGAAGTCAACACAGTCTTTGCAGTGTTTAGGGCCGGTGGTAACGATAGAGGCTCGCATTTATTGAATGCCAATTATGCCCCAGCAGAGCCCGGAGTATTTTACTCGCAGCTGATTTACTTAAGCCTCCCAGTAATTCAATTATCATCCCATTTTACTGCTGGGAAAACTGACACAGAGAAGTTGAGGAACTTGCCTGAGGTCAAACATCAGTATCAAAGTTGGAATTTGGACCTCAACAGTCTGGTACCAAAGTCTGCTCCTAAGTATGGATTTTGTGCCTGTATTTTGGGATTTACTTTTGGAAGTAAAGGGACTTCCCTTTGGCTTAATAAATTTTAGCCTTAAAAAAAATGAGGCTAAAAGGGAAAATGAAAATGAGATCATGGAGTTTTCTAAGCCATATCAAAGAGTTTTAACTTCTTCATGAGGGGATTGGGAAGTCTTTGAAGGTTTTTAAGCATGGAAATGACATAATCTGATTTGCTTTGTACCATGATCTCTCTGGCTGCAGAGAACAAATGAGGGAGAACGAGGCTTCTGGGCGGGGAGATAGGAGGAGGGATCGGTAACCCAGGTGAGAAACCATACTTGCTTGAGGGTGGATGAGGGTAGGAAAGAGACAGCTGTGCACCTTTGAGGGTATGGAGGAGGCGGGAATAACAGAGCATAGGGATTGACTGGAGATGGGGTTGATGGTGAAGGAGAAGTTGGGGAAGACGCCCACATTTCGGGGTGGATGGTAGGAGCAAACCACAGGACCGGCCAGGACGTGCTGTGTCTAGGGGGCCTGATGTTTACCCAGCAGGTGATATCCAGTAGGCAGGTGGGGGTGAAAATCTCAAGTTCAGGAGAAAGACAGAGCAATTAAAAGTATGGGAGTAGAGGGGAGCCCCACGGCAAGTATGAAATTAAAACAAGGACAGGGAGAGGATTCCCCAAATTTAAGAGATTGGCAGAAGAGAAGTCCACCGTAGAGACGGAACAGCCATTAGAGTGCTAGAAAGTTAGAAGAGCAATGCATCCTGGAGCAAAGGGAAAAAGGCATCAAGAGGGAGCAGAGGTCTAATGCTACAGAGGCCAGAAGAGAAGGTTCTGGAGGCTCCACAGGATGGAACAACAAGGACGTTATCAGTGACTTTGGCGAGAGCTGTTTTCATGCAGAGTGGAGGGAGAGGCCAGACAGCTGCAAAGGGAAAGTGAAAGGGTGGAAATGAGCTGTCAATGTCTAGAGGTTGGGCTGGGAGAGGGAAGAAGAAACTGGGCAGAAGAGTACAGTGGTCACCGTCCTTGTCATCACCTTCACAACTGTTGCTTTTCACAAAGATGTGAGCACAACAACTGATGGAAAGGAGCAGGGAGTCACGAGTTGCAAAGACAGATCCTTGGAGAAGGCAGGATAGAGCTCCCAGGTAGAGAGGAATCCCCGGGTCCACAAGAATGGAGGTGTTAAATTAATGAGCAAAGGAGGCCGCAAAGCTGAGGTGGCTTCTATGCCAAAGCATCCCAAGGCCCACATAATCTAAGCCTGTGAATGCATCGCAGTCATGAACTTGAACCCTCAGCACAACCCATCACAACCACCTAGGGTCTAAGCTGTAGCCAGTCAAATCATTTCCTTGCTTTGTGTCCACCTTTTCTCTAGAGAAGTCTTTCCCTACTTGTGGAGTTTTCCTAATTCCTTCTGGTTTGGCCCTGCCTGATATGAATCGGGTTTTGCTCAGATAAACTCTTGAAATGCTTAATATGCCCTGGTTTGTCTTTTAACAGAGGCAAGGAACAAGGACGGACAGCCCTCACTTGGTAGAGGCCGAGCGAGAAGCAGAGACCATGTCTGAGTAACAGCTTCTACTTCGTACGAGCCAGGGGCAAGGTTATCTGCCGAGAGTGAGAAAAAGACATAGAGGAGGTTAGAGAAGATTGTTCCTCTCCCTTGACCATTTGGGTGGGTAGCTCAGTTCCGTGCCTGAAGTTGCCAGTTCACGAACAGTAGCCCTTCGTGTCCCTCTTGCTTTATTATTTTAGAAGAGATAGTTCAATTAAATATCATGGATGGAATTATGCTAGACAGATGGAGTTATAGAAGCAGATAATGGAGGCTGTCACGGAAAAAAAAAAA
This sequence comes from Panthera uncia, assembly GCF_023721935.1. Classification (NCBI taxonomy): domain Eukaryota; kingdom Metazoa; phylum Chordata; class Mammalia; order Carnivora; family Felidae; genus Panthera; species Panthera uncia. Next base: position 42,447,728 of record NW_026057584.1, read on the forward strand.
AAATAAAGAAATTATCCTAACATAAAGAACCTCTTCTGTTGAAATGATGAAAATGTTTTACATAGAATGGATTTTAGAACCTTCCAGTATCTTCGTTTTTGTCTCTTGGCTTTGTCTATTTCTCTCGTATTGGACATTGGGGTCTCTGCAATATCTATATGGAGCATTATTTCATAAATGGCCCATTTATGAAATAATTCTTCACTAAATATTTGTGAGGTTGCAAAGTCTTTTTATCGCCTGTAGGCTGTAACAGAATAGTACAATTTTCAGAATTGAGTCAAATTTCTATTTCACATTCCTTCATTTTTTATGACTGTCATCGAAAATACAGTGCATTACGTTGCTTAGATATCCCTTTATCAGATCCTATGTATTAAATGTCATTCAGAATCAAATGCTAAAACTATCTCTTTTGAAGAATTGATATGCTCCCTCTCTCCTTCCTGATAACAAAGATTATACAACTTACTAAGTCTCTTTCTTTGACACGGCTAGAGGGAAATTCTTGCGTCTCATCAGAGCAACTATATTTACCCTTGTGGTTAGCATATGCCGCCTTTGAATTTTTTCTCATTTGTTAGCCTGGACTGATGCGTAGCACTGGACACAAACCTTTTGGGATACGTGATACAAATAAATTCCTTAAAAGACCAACTTATTCTTGTGGATAGTTGAGAACAATTCACCTTCTCCATGAACGCTCATGTGTTTCACCTGGTCTTCATGGCACATAATAAATCCGTTATCAACTCACTACTCAGCCTTGAAAAATTCTCACAATTTAGATTGAATTATGTCCAAATCCTCTAAGTGGCATTCGAACCTCTTATTAAACCACACAGCAACGTACGAAGAAAACAAACAGGAGTAAGATTCATCCATGTTCAAAAAAATTGGGGGGTGGGGGGAACCCAGTGTTTTACCAGATATTTTCGTGCCCGTTCCACCCGGCTGTCTTCCAGAAAGTGCCATCCTAATTTTTCTGAGGATAGTTGTAGCTCTGCTTACTCGGTGGTTTTTCTTCTTCCGAGTGATTTGTTTTACTCGGTTTATACCATTCGCGTGCCTCGTGTTCTTTTCCAGGAGCCAGCCCGTGCTATTGAGAGACGCTTCACATCTGGTACCTTTAAAACTAGCATCTGCATTGCCTGCAATGATTAGCATTTTGCTTTATGGTGCATCCTGCTTTGCATTTATACTGCACCCTGAATCCAACGACTTGAAGACCCTGACTTGGTTCAGCTATACAACCCTGCTATCTCGCCCGGTATCTCAGAAAGATCTGAAGAAATTTCGTTCACATTTCACCTAGAAAATGGGTGAAAGTGAAATTAGGCAAGCAAGGCGATAAAGCAGGAACCTAAAATAAGAACACCCGGAGACGAAGACCCTAGTGCTGCAGCTCTAAGCCGCTCTACTTCCCTAAGAATTCCTGAGCACTAATGAGAGCAATTAACACCGCACGCAGCTTGCGTCTCCCCGTATCCCGCCGGCTGGTGGACTCTCGGTGACCTGCAGGTCTTCTCCATGCTAGCTTCAGAATAAAGCAAAAATTATTTGTAAGACAACAGAAGGCAGCTATCCTGTTGTCCTACAAAGTTTCCTCTACACTGACTGACACAGGTATTTCAAAAATTGTTCAAGAATACCGCCTTGTCTCCCCAGTAAGCGGCGAACGTTTAAAAGCAATCTTTACAAATGATTCCTACGGTTATACTGTAAGTATTCTGCTTCGCTTCTATAAAAGTCTAACTCCCCTCCCCTCCCATATACCTATACGCCGGGGGATGGGAAAGGAATATATGTAAACCCTGTCCCGATCTCAATAGATGGAATTTGGCAACGTGCTTTGCTCTGGCATAGGAACAAGTTATTTCTCTGTTGAAGTTGTGGGTTTAGTCGGAACCCAAAGTGCATCTTCAATCTCATCAGCTTTTCTAGGATGCGGGGCTGTTGTGATGCATTTTAGAATTTTTCCTGCGTTTATACGATGATTCACAACTTGCGGTTTAAAATAAATGAGTTGTTCCAACATCCCCCTTTCCCCACTAGGTTAAGACTGCGCCCTTATCATGTACAAAATCTCCATGATCTGTTGGAGTCTATTTCTGAACTTCCTATTTATTCCTCTGGTCTGTCTAGCTATGCACCGGCAGAGTGTTGCATTACATTCTGTGGCTCTGTAATAGGTTTAATATCTGGTCTCTGTTCAGTGTTGTTTCTCAGAATTTCATGAGCTCTTTCTGTTTATTTTTCTACAAATCCATTTGCACCAACATGCATATTTTAAAAATTTGCTTGCAATCCTTTTATTGACCTGCCAATTTATAAGTTAGTTTGGTAAGAATGATCTTGTTACTATTACTGTAAGACATAGTATTCAATTTGTTCAGCAAATTTTTGGTACCTCTTAACAGTGTTCTAAACATTATACAGATCGTGTATATACTTTATTAAATGTATTCCTAGGTATTTTATTTTTTTGCTGCTACTATGTATAGAATTTTTACAAATTATTTTAGCTCTTAAAACTGTTATTTATAAATGAAACTATTGGTTTATACGGATAAATGTTTACCATGCTAGTTATTTAATCTCTTATTTTTTAGTATTTTCTTTTCAGTTAGTTCTTGTGTTTTCCAGGTATATAATAATATCACCAAATAATAGTGATTTTTTTAACTTCCTTAAAATTTCTGTGACTGTATTAGCTTTCTTTAATAGTATAATTACATAGATTAATACCTCCAGTGACAGGATGAATAAAAGTGATGAGAATGAGAATTGATACCTTGTTTCTGCTTAGAGGAGGTAGCCAACTAGAAAAAAAAAAAAAAATATATATATATATATATATCCATAACTTGTACTTAATACATTATACAATGCATAAACTCAAGAACAACTCGAAATCCATCAAAAATATCCATGTGCACAATTAAATCATAGGATAAAATATGGGAGAATTTCTTCATAAACCTCATTTCAAAGATTTTTTTTCAAAATATTCTTCAAAATCCAGGAGCCATAAAAGGAAATACTGATAATTGTTTACATTAAAAAAGATTTCTACCTGCAAAATACAATAAAAACAAAAGCAAAAGATAAAAAATAAATGGGCAACAACAAAAAAAATCTTTACAATTCATATAATAGAGAAACAACTACGTTAATGTATAAAATGCTCCTCAAAATAATTTAAATAATTAAAAACCAATAACCGAAGAGGAAAAAAATGATATAAACAGAGCTCACAGAAGTGAAATACAAATGTCTTATATTGTCTTATGAAAAGATGCTCAGACCCAATCTCACAATAAGAGAAATGCAAATTAAATGACACTAATACCCTGTCTCACCTATCATGTATCATGAATACAATCTAAAAGCTTGATAATACACTATTCTAGCAAGTCTAGAGGGAAATATTTTCAGACTTTATTCATAGAAATATAAATGGCTGAAATCTTTTTTAAAAATTTTTTTTTAATGTTTATTTTTGAGACAGAGAGAGACAGAGCACGAACCGGGGAGGGTCAGAGAGAGGAAGACACAGAATCCGAAGCAGGCTCCAGGCTCTGAGCCGTCAGCACAGAACCCCATGCGGGCTCAAACTCACGAACTGTAAGATCATGACCTGAGCCGAAGTCAGAGGCTCAACTGACTGAGCCACCCAGGCGCCCCTAAATGGCTGAAATCTTACGAATGGTAATTTGACAATATATATAAACATCATAAATCCAAATACCACTGGACTCAGTGGACCTTATGGACCTTCTGCTTCTGGGTATTTATCCTACTGACATATTTGCCCATGTGTAAAATGAATAATGTACAAGATTATTCATTATATAAAGAATATATATATATATGTGCACATACACACACACACACACACACACAATGGAATATTACTCAGCCATAAGAAAGGATGATATCTTGCCATTTGCAACAACATGGATGGAGCTAGAGAGGATTATGCTAAATGAAACTAGTCAGTCAGAGAAAGACAAATAACATATGATTGCACTCATATGTGGAATTTAAGAAACAAAACAAACAAAAGGAAAAAAAGAGACAAACTAAAAATCAGACTGTTACCTACAGAGACTAAACCGATGGTTCCCAGAGGGGAGGTGGGTCCGGGGATGGAGAAAATAGGTGAAGAGGGTTAAGAGTACATGTGTAGTAATGAACACTGTGTATTATATGGAACTCTTGAATCACTATGTTATACACTTGAATATAATGCTGTATGTTAAGTACACTGGAATTTTAAAAAAGATTCTTCATTATAGTACATTATAAGGACAAATGATTCTTAAGAGCAATCATTCTTAAGAACAAACGATTGGAAACATCCCTAACGTTTATCTAGAACAGACTGGTTGAATGCTTATCTGTGCAATGGAATATGCAGCTAGATAAAAGAATGAAGAACTTCAGTGTCCAAATCTGGAAAGTTTTTGAAGATATGGGTTAGATGAAAACAAAAATATTAATGGAGGCATTATAGTATACCGTTTCTTTTTAAAAGAATAATGAGGAAATAATAAAGAACCTGTATTTGTATTTGCTTTTGTATACGTGAACAAATTGTAGAAGGGAGCACAATAAACTATGAACAATGGCAGTGGAGTAAGAACTCGACAAATTGGGGACAGGGATGGGAGAAAGGTATTCCATGTTATATATTTTCTCTTTCTTTCTTTCTTTCTTTCTTTCTTTCTGCATTCACTTATTCATTCATTCATACATTCATTCATCCATTCAAGTTTTACAACCAATTAATTTTTTTTTTTACATAAAGCAGTGATTGTCAGGGGGTTGACTACAGAAAAGTAGGCCAAAATTCCCCTTCCATATCAATTGAAAAGTAAGCAAAGTATGTCAAGGAATTTCTCCCAGAGGTGGCCTAGATGGACTGAGATTGAAGCAAATCACCAAGAGCTAATTGGTAATCTTCTTTCCAAGAAAGCACACAGCCCACAAATTCACCTAATGTTGTAAGAGCTATTAATAGCCCATCCTAAATTTTTGTGCAAACTAGAAATAAGCCTTCCCCCCTCCCACCTTTCAGGAAGACTCAGGTCCCCCAGCCTGGGCAAGTAACAAGGTATTTATGATAATTTTTAGATAACGCCTCTTACTCTTAGTGGAAGCAGTCCTGCTCAAGGTTACACAGCAAGAATCTAGATTGCAGCTCAGCTGCAAGAATCACAGCTCAGCCAGCAAGAATCTAGATTGCAGCCCCCACTTAGCCAAGTGCCCTCACCCAACCAATAAGAGTTGTAAGAAATTGAGGCAAGAAACAGAAAGGGACTTGACTTGGACTTCTTGCACCACTCCACCAGCATCATGGGAGCAGGCCACCTCAAGTAGAGATAAATCAGGATTTTTGCTGGCCCCAATTTCCTGTTACGGATTCCCCTTTCCCAGTGATGAAATAGTTGTATAAATTAAAGGAGAATTTTTCCCAAAAAGAGAGAGAGGGGGGGAGGAAGGAAGGAAGGAAAGAAGGAAAGGGAGAGAAAGATGGATGCAAAGAGGAGGAAGGAAGAGAGGGAAGGAAAAAGGAAGGAAGGGATTATAGAAAAATTAGGAACTCCTCGCCCTAGAGTCAGTTTCAGGCTGCATGAAAACACTCCAAGGCAGAAGCACTGAGCTGAAGAAATACGTGAAACCACACCAAAGGGAGCACAGACAGGCAGCTTCTCCCCAACTGACAAATTCATCCTGACTCTGAGGCATTTCCCTAAAACAGAAGGACATTTGCCCAGATTGGCAGGAAGATAACAGGATATGATGTCATGTGCCTAAAAGCTATCACTAGGTTAAAAGGAAGATCAGATATGGAAACCTGGAAGCTGGGTTCAACAAGTATGTAAATTGCTGTTCTCCTTCTGGGACTGCCCGCCCATGCCATGATTTTCTTCATTCCATGTCTTCCTGTCTGCCTAATAACCAAACTATTAATATGAATCTATATTATCTCTTTTTTTTAATCTTAAGATATAAGGATATAAAAGTAGGAGTAAAAATATCAAGCCAAACAGTGAGCAGTCCCAAAGAGAATGTGCCTCTTAAATTTTGTTCAAGTAACAGGTCAAAATAGAGCTGCCTTCTATCAAAGATAAGTATACAAAAAAATAAAGTGTTTAGCCCTTGAAAAATTTTGGCAAGAAAGTAAAGATAACATGATAAAGCTGGAAGAGTGTGTTTTTACAAAGATTTGTTCCAAGGAACAAACATTTTAGAACATTGTTTTCATAATATTTAAAATAGAAGATAAGATAGAGGAAGATAAATTTGAAGGGAAGGTGACTGCACTTGGGGAAAAAAAATGTAAAGAATATAAGGTAATTAATCATGTCATGGCAGTATTTAAAATATTACTTACAGCCATGAGGAACTAAATTGCCACGCAAAACATTAAATCTTCTGGGTAGGTATCCAAAGAAAACAAAGTCACTGTCAAAGAGATATCTGGACTCCCAAGTTCACTATGGTATTGTTCACAACAGCCAGGGCATGAAACAACCTAAATATCCATCAACAGGTGAATGGATTACATATATCCATCAACAGGTGAATGGATTACATATATTATATATATATATATATATATATATACACATACACACACATATATATGTATATATATTATATATATGTATATGTATATATATACATATATGTATATGTATACATATGTATATCACGTATATATACATATATATTATGTATATATAATATATATATATATTATATGTGTGTGTGTATATGTGTATATAATGGATATATATGTATATATGTGTGTATCCATGTGTAGCAACAGAGATGGATCTTGAGGGCATTATGCTCAGTGAAATCAGTCAGGCAAAAGAAAGAGAAGAGAAAGAAAACAAATATTGACAGTTAAAGCAAATACTTCAGAGAAAGAAAACAAATACTATATGATCTCATTTATATGTGAATCTAAAAAACACTCGTAGAAAAAGAGATCAGATTTGTGGTTATAGCAGGGGGAGGGAGGGAACTGGAGGAAGGTGGTCAAAAGGTAGAAACCTCAAGTAAGTTACAAGATACATAAGCAGGGGGGATGTAATATACAACATGATGATGACAGTTAACACTACTCTATGGTATATTGGACAGTTTCTAACAGAGTAGATCCTAAAAGTTCTCATCTCATCTCATGATAACTATATGAAGATATGGGTATTAACTAAACTTATGGGGTGGCAATTATTTCACAATATATGTAATATACACAAGCCAAGACATTACGGTGTATACCTTAAACTTATACAGTGCTGTAATGTCAACTCTATCTCAATAAAGCTAAAAGAAAACATATCTGGGATATGGAGAAAGATTTGACATGTTTTTCCAGAAAACAAAGGTAAAGGAAAAAGAAATGAAAAGTCAGAGAAAAACGATAAAATAGAGGAGCAAGCAGCAGAAATCTGACATCTAGATAATTGATCTTCCTGGAAGAGAAAATAGAACACCCCAGTCCACAGCCATTTGAGAAATAGGGCTTTAAACTTCCAGCATTCTCCTCCAGGTTATTCTTGCTAAAAACAGAATGCTAGCTCGAATGTGCCATGCATTGACCTCCTTGCCTAGATTGTGGGTTGTTTTCCTTAGGAGCCAAATATGAGGATAGCAACCCCAATTTTTTATCTTGAAAAAGAATAACTGTATTTATTAGGTAAAAATAAGAAAGACAGTGCTAAAATATACTGATTTGGATATTGACTAGTAACAATCAGAATGATAATAACAACTTAGATATATTAAATATTTTCTATTTATCAGAGACAAAGCAAACATCATTTAATCTAATAATCACTGCAGTCCTATTTGGAAAGTATTATAATCGTCACCGTCTTACTGATTAGCAACCTAAAGCTTAGCAGAATTAACTGATTGGTCAAAGATCACCCAGTCAGAAGGAAGAGCAGAGATTTGAGCCTAGTTTATCTTTCTTTGCAATCCACCCTCTTAACCACCGTGTCATTGCCATGTGACAATGGTTCCAAAAGTCCAGGTTATCCTAGACTGTGATGTTCATTCCCAAGATGTTCCCTTTCCGCTGGCTCTAGAGCCTGTATTTCCAGGTGCAGCCAATGAAGAATCAGGACAGACTGAGCCTCTAGTGTGAGCAAATCAGCCCCCTAAGGTCTTTGCCTGTTAAGTTGTGATTATTTTTATAATATGTACATTTATAGCTCCTAATTGGCCACAGCCCAGAGCTATATTCATCATTGAATAAAGCGTGGTACTGGGTGTAAGTGAAATCCTGGACTGCTCCAAATGACATAACAAAAGAGACACGGGGTAGGAGGAGACAGAGGGTAGACATAGACTCTGAGAGTAAAAGTAGCTTTCCAATTAACCACACAGGTTGCAAAGGATCTGGCACTTCCAGCAGCTTGGACAGCACTATCTGCATCAAAGAGGTCATAAGTCCAGAGGACAATATCCAGAGGACAATAAAAATAACCAGAGGACAATAAAATTGTCTCCAGATTTGGCCTTACTGATGGTATATCCCATAATCACTAACTTGGTTCTAAGAGCCTGCTGCTTTTTATGTAAAATGTCACATGAACTGACTGAGTCAATTTATAAATTGAAAGGAAAATGTTGATTTCTCCCAGACCAATAGAATAGAATAGAAAATTGTATCAATAATATAATAGGGGAGGCTGCGTCTCGGTGGCACAGTCAGATAAATGTCTGACGTCAGCTCAAGTCATGATTTCACAGTTCGTGAGTTTGAACCCGTGTCGGGCTCTGTGCTGACAACTCAGAGCTTGGAGCCTGCTTCAGATTCTGTGTGTGTCTCTCTCTCTGCCTCTCCCCCACTCATGCATTGTCCCTCTGTCTCTTTCAAAAATAAACGAACATTAAAAATATACATGTGTATATATCCGTGTGTGTATATACACATATGTGTGTGTGTATACACATAAAATAGGAAAAAAAATCCCTGAAAAGAATAAAATAAATAAACCTGCAGAATTATAGGACACACCTGTATGTCAATCAAAACAATGAAAATGACCAACACTTTGACATATCCCTCCCCAAATTATTGAATTTCTAGGATGAGAAGGAAACTCACAAGAATCCAGGCAGGAAAAGAAGGTGACCTAGAATGAGTAAGAAAACGTCAGGCTGACCTCAGACTTCTCCCCTGAAACATTAGATTCTAGTTGGAAATGAAGCAGCGTCTATACCCTATATACAATATTCTTCTCCTGAAGTTTGAGTGCACATTGGCATGAGAAAGCTCCACTGAGTCCTGCTATGCATGTGGGAAAAATGATCAAACATTAAGTTGTTTACACATATTATCCGACTTCTCATAGCCTCCATGAGGGTGATGTGATTATTGTTTTACAATAGAGGACGCTGAAGCACAGGGAACCTGGTAAAGTGCCTGAGGTCACTTATCTGGAAAGTAACAGATGCTATGATTTGCACTCAGGCCTTCCAGCTCCAAAATCGGTACATTTAGCCCTTATGCTAAAATCACTGAGAAGAAAAGATAATGTACAAGTACCATACCAGTCATAGTCCTACAATCAGTCCGTTTTGGATGGCCCCCACTCAGATCTTAGGTTTTACCTGAAATGTAAGTCTGTCGGGGAAATCTCTATGACCTCTTCAGACCAGGGCTACCAGTCAGGGCATAACTAGGAAATAAGAGCTCTCTAGGTATTTCAAACAAAAGGGATTTAATACAAAGAACTGGTTACAAAGGTGGTGAAAAAACTGTGAAGCTAAATAGGGAAGAGTGAGGCAAGAGACGAGTAACAGAATAGCAGCGGGAAATTACCAGGGTCTCCACGGAATAAAGGGCAATGTCAACAAGCAGTGTCTCAGAGACCATGGCTATTCAGAGGAAGCGAGGGCCACTAGGTGAGGGACTTTCTGATGGGATCTGGACACCCAGAGAGGATGTAGCTATTGCTGGAGAGACCAGAAGAGGCGGATACAGAAGGGGAGAAACACGCTGGATTCTCCTCCTCTCTGCTTTCCAGTCTCCTGCCCAGTGTCTCCCACTGGCTGAACCTGTCTGAAAGGCATAGGATAAGGAAAGCTGGGCAACGTTGCTCCCTGTGACACAGGGCAGAGCAGGGCAAGAATAGCGACTGCCATTAAACTTACCCTCTATACCACCAAATACCCACATAAAATCCCTAATAAGGGATAAGGGATCACCTTATCCTTATATAAGGATAAGGGGACACCTTATCCTTATAACCATTTGTTCAGTGTTTGCCTCCACGGCAATGGCCATGACCATGAACCTTTTAGATCACCCTTCTGAAAAGAACTTGTCCATTTAGCTGACAGACCCCAGGCTCCATACCTATTGGATCCACCATGGCATTCACACCAAGGCCATACTTTGCCAAGGTTGCTCTGAGCCAATGACCAAACACAATAGAGGTATTACAGCTGGGCCATTCCTGGCCAATGTGACCAATATGACTCCTACAATGAGTAAGTTTTGCTCCGGGCTCCCCATCAGGTGAGCTGAGACTTTCGCAAATCTACCCTGCGGACTTAGGTTCTTCCCACCTTATCCTCTCTTCTTGTGATATTGTCAGATTCACTCATGTTCTGAGGCTGTTCTCATCTACCCCTACTCCCTTCTCCACGATCCGTTCGTTACAGGTCTTTTCTCCCATCTCTTTCCTTTCTAATTCCGTCTTGGCATATGCTTTCCTGAAAACCCACCAAACTATAATCTTCCGGAGAGAAGAGAATGTGTACATCTCCTTCACTGCTAAAGTCCCATGACCCAGTATAATACCTGGTACCTAGCTGGCACTCAACACGTATCTAATGAAAACCTGCTAAATGTTTGAAGGACTGAAATGGCACCACACAATAAATCTTTAGCAATAAGTATTAATCACGAACAGATTTGAAACAAGTAGTAAATAACTCGCCTTCCAATGAGGATTGGAAGTCATCTTGCCATTTGCATCTTGCTCCCATACAAAAAAGAATTCTGTATCAATCATTAAAGCCAAAAATACCCAAACATTCCTAGACTTGACATAGGGGATAACTCTTAGAATTCATTCTTGGTTTCCAAGTAAAGCAAATAACTTTTAAGTTGGTATTTCAAAATCCTTAGATTTTCACTGTTCGCTGAAAGATATGTGTATTCAACAGCTAGAGAACAAAGGATCCAGACTACATAAGGTCAGAAGACAAGATTATTAATAGAATTATTCCTATAGTCAGGGAACTAAACAGTACAGAATCCAATTTAACTGCCCCTCACCCCACTGGCCCCTTATTTGAGTCTCACTCTTTTTTTTTCCACTTTTTCAGAGAGGCAAACATTTAAAATATCTGAATCAAAGCTGAGATTACTAAAACCAAGCACACAGTGTTACAGAGTGCTAGCAATTTTCTTTCATCTTATTCCACAAAACCAAGAGCAAGATAAGAAGATAAGATGTCGAGAGAAATAATAGGCATCATGTTAAGTGCCAACCTCTTTTTAAAAAGCCTCCTTTGCCACAAAGATTAACCCCTTCCTAAGACAAGAATTTGAACTAGGCAAACATTTTTGTGCTTTTGTGTGGAATTTCTGGAAAAAAAAAATCTGGGCTTACTTTGCACAATGAATATACATTCATTCACAGGTTCAATGTCTGTCATCTTTCCAAAATTAATTGTATAAATTAAGTTAAAAAAATATACACTCATTCCCTTTGACCTGTACTTCTCGTTAATTGGTCAGTAAATCTACAGACTTAGTGAGATTCAGGTTTTATTTTTTGGGCAAGAATATTTCAAAGGTGGTGCTGTGAACTTCCATTGAGGGGCACGTAATGTCTGGTCACTGTCCATTTTACCACGGTAGCAGACAATGATTCCCAATGTCCAGCTCCATCAGGTCAGTGGGAGTTACAAAATGTGACTGTAATATTATTTTTGTCTTTATTTATTAACTGGAATGCTTTGTAAAGGGAAACCATCTCATTAATAATCTGGTTATCTCCATTACGATCAGTATAGGAAAAGCAGGATAAAAGCTTGATTCTATTAATTTACTTACCAGCTTTCAAAATAATAAAATTGGAGCCATACAATCCTCCGAAGGTGACTGATGAATTTTTCTTTCTTTTTTATTTTAGTGTCATTATGAAATCATTTCTTTAAATATATTTGATACGTTTAAATTGGTTTAATTCATTACAACTGTTATCTTTATTCATGCACAAATTAGTTCATCTTTAGTCAGTGACAACCCACTCAAGTTGGTTCCTGAGTCTTTTTAAAACAACCCTTGCATTGTAAATCAGCAGTATAGGCATGGAATCAGAAAAAAGAAGATTATGGAAAAACAGAGCCATCTTATACCCTTAAAAAAAAAAGAACAAGAGGAATACAGAGATAGAGACAGAGAAATGGACAAGAGATTTATTGAATAAAAGACAATGAAAACACACCTATTAGGATGGCTATTACAACACACACACACACACACACACACACACATATGCACATACATACCATCCATAGAGATTGATATTCACAAACAGACCTGACCCCTCTTCTCCCCCTACCCCTTGGAGCCCAGTATTTTAGATAACTTGATCTTATGTAATTTTTCATTTCAGATTTTAAAAATAAAATTCTATTGATCATCTTAAAAAAAACAAACAAACAGCAAAAAAGGGGAGCCTGGGTGGCTCAGTCGGTTAAGCATCAGACTTTTGATTTTGCCTCAGGTCACCATCTCACGGTTTGTGAGATCAAGCCCACATTGGGCTCTGTGCTGACAGTGTGGAGCCTGCTTGGGATTCTCTTTCTCCCTGTCTCTCTGCCTCTCCCCCACTTGTGCTCTCTTTCTATCTCCGTCTCTCAAAATAAATAAATAAACTTAAAAAAAATCACATATTGGTGAGGATGTAAAGAAACTCTTTTGCATTGTTGAACTGAAGGCAAGGTCTCTAAGAGATATTCGTACACCCATATTCATAGCAGCATGATCCACAACGGCCAATCGAAGCAGCAATTCAAGCGTCCATCAATGGATGGACGGATAAACAAAATGTGATATATACATGCGATGGAATAGTATTCAGCATTAAAGAAGAAGGAGGTTCTGACACATGCCACAATGTGAATGAAACTTGAAGACATTGCGCTAAGTGAAATAGGGAAAATACACACTAAAAAAAAAAAAAAAGAAAAGAAAAGAAAAAGAAAAGCAAATACTCTATGCTCTGCCTATATGAGGCACCGAGGGTACTCAAATTCATAGGAGGAGGTAGAATGGGGTTGCCAGGACCCGAGAGGAAGGTGGAAGGGGGAATTGGTGTTTAATGAGTACAGAGTCTCAGTTATGCAAGGTGAAATGAGTTGTGCAGAATGGTGCTGATGGGTGCACGTGGTGAATGTACTTAATACCACTGAACCGTACTCTTAAAAATGGTTAAGATGGCAAACTTTATGTTACATGTTTTTTACCACGATTTAAAAAAAGACCTGTGGGATGCAACAAATTGCATTATTATTTGGATCTGGATTCAAACCACGTGAAAAAAAAAAAAAAAGAAAGAAAGAAAGAAAGAAAAGAAAAGGAGAGCGTAGCATAGTTTGCATTCCCCACGGGCTTGAGATTCTACTCCAGGAAACAGAATCGTGGGAACAGGGAAGTATTACTGGGAAGGAGGAAAAGCCGATAGGAACGTACATTGGGAGGTGGCTACGCACAGGGGCTGATTTTGCCAGGGCCTCTGAAAAGCGCGTGGCAGGCTGCCGACAATTGTCTTCTTGCAGGACAGGAGGTGGAATCCTCCTCCACAGAGTCCTCCCGGGTAGTGTAATGTCACCCTGGGTTTTTATGACCTGCCCTGTGGGGCCACAGTGTGCACCCAATGGTGTGGTGACTCCTTTGGTGCAGAAGGACATGGGACTCGGACTTAGAGTAAGACCGCCAGCGAGACGGAGCTTCAGCTGCCATCAAACTCTGAGGCTGAAATCAGAGAGGGCTCAGACAGTGTGGTAGAAGACCCTAAGGGCTTTCCCATGGGAAGAGCAGGCAGGAAGGAAGGATCCAGAGTGCATATTGTGCATATTGACAATGCAGAAGAATGATCATTAACTTTTTTTAGATCGGATCATTATATGGCGGTGTGTTTAAGAGACAAAAGAAAATTCTTGTTTTATAAATACATTCTGAAATGCTTACAGATGAATTAGTAAGATATCTGGGACTTGCTCCAAAATAAATAGAGAGGGAATACTTTTCTCTGTCAATGGGGAAAACAGAAATGAAAGTGACCATTAGTTAATACTTATTGAAGCAAAGTCGTAAGTACATAAGAGTTTACTATCTTTCTATCGGTGCATTAAATGTTTCCATAGTAAAAACTTTTATTTTAATGTAATGGCTTCACAACATTTATAAAGATAGCCTCCTAAATTCACTGAGCTCAAAATGTATAACTTTCTGTTTACTGTTTTTATTGATCAGTCATGAAAATTATTTTCCATTCCCAAATTCTAAAAGATTTCTTAGGTGTGGGTCTCAGGTTGTTTTTTTTTAATATTTAAAAAAAATTTTTTAAATGTCTATTTATTTTTGAGAGAGACAGAGACAGAATGCGAGTGGGCTAGGAGCAGAGAGAGAGGGAGACAGAACCCAAAGCAGGCTCCAGGTTCTGAGCTGTCAGCACAGAGCCTGACGCAGGACTCGAACTCACAAACTGTGAGGTCATGACCTGAGCCTGAAGTCGGACGCTCAACCGACTGAGCCACCCAGGCGCCCCTGTGGGTCTCATGTTCTGAAAAAGATAATTTCCATCCACAAAGTTGGAAAATGTTTGCAATTAAAATCACAGCTAGAGAGAACTAGACAGACCTTAAAATGTTAATTGCTCATGCAGTGTAATTCTTGACTACTTATATTTTTGTATTGTTCCCTGCTGCCCCAAAATACTGTGAGATTCAAAATGGACTCTTAGGCCACCGTATCTTTCACTATAGATCGATATTATAAATCCTCAAATTAGAGAGACAACAAGCAAGTCTTTGTTGCACTGTGGCTGCAAGTTCCAGAAACTAAGTGACATGGGAACCCGAAATTACTATAATGAACCGCAGGTGTTGTTTCCTCAGAAAACGTGAAGACGTGTCCCCAAAGGCAAATAGATGCCTTGCGTTACCTTTTCTGGACAATTTACTTTTCTGAACGATGGCATTTCACCTATCTCTACATTGATTACAGTTCTTTGGTGGCACAGCAGCAGGAACCCGCTGTTGCCAACCTAATCTAGAAAGGAAATGATTTGAGGGACACAGGAAAACTTCCAGTATAAGGAGAGGCTGACAAAAGCCACCGACAAAAGGCAGAGACCTGAGCAACATCAGATACCGTGGTGGCAGGAACAAATGGATGCTGACTCAGGGCACCACCACCGGGGTGAGCGGCCTAGAACGATCCCCAAGCTTTTATCCCTCTGAGGCTCAAGATTTTTTCTCCCCCAGAAGTCTCCGTGGTGTAGTTTGGGCTGGGGCCCCTGCCTTGGTCTGGATGGACCATCCTTGTATGGCTGTATCTGTAAGGAGGAGTATTTCCCCAAAGCAAAACAGGACCGAAAAAGGAGATTTGAGGGTACAGGCTGGGCAGGCAAAGCAGCAGAGGCCTTGTCCCATCTCCCTCACTGGACTGCAGGAGGCCCCTTCCTCTCACTAGCCCCAGAACACGGGTCAGTGCCTGGTTATGGCATGTGTCTAGTGGATGTTAACCCTGGGCCACAGTGGATACCGCCAAAAGCACGGACCCGGGACGTGGAGAGGCGGTGCTCTCCCATACAACTTGACAAAATCAGATGCATTAGAAGACAACAGATAAACCCAAGCAGCTTAGAGCCAAACAGAAATAGCAGGGGAGGAAGAAACAAGAGAGAAGTACATTTTAGGTAGAAAGTAATCGGAGGGAGCACATCCTTTAAACAAAGTTTTGCTAAAATGAAAGACCAAGGGGCTGAGTGTACCCATTTATCAATTAGGCAATTTCTTGATTGACGACTCGGGGTCCGTACATTGACTTATTTGTGGAACCCCAACTTCAAGATAAAATTACAATGTGGGACTCCCCCACTCGTGACTACAGTACCTCCTACAGTGAACTATTGATCACGTATTGATCTGGAAGATACATTCCTACATATCTTTGTCAGTATTATCGTTTCCAAACATGAAGGACAGCAATATTTAGCCATCAGTATGAGGGACTACTATATATTGAGGAAGCACAATTAGACAAGAAGCATTCTCTATTGAAATTGAGAATGTTATGTGAACAATTATATAAAATATGTCACTGCCTAGCCATTTGTAAATCAACATTGTAGTCCATTAATATGAATATGCAATTTATGAAAGGCTGTGAGTACAAAGGTCTTTTTAAAAGTAGGTCACTTCAATAGCAACATACATGCAGGAGTAAATATTGTCTCACATTCCATTCGTGCAAACATGAATATATGCGATGCAGTCAAATAATTTTGCACCAGAATATACATGAAAAATAAGTCACTGAAATAATGTTCAGATTCTGAGGTAAGCATCCATAAAAATGCTGGCTAATTCTAAAACAACCAAAATGTGCTTTCCCTGTACAGACACAGAACCACCCAAACGCTAAGGAGAAGGTTGGATTATCTATTATCCATCACTGGCTTGTTCTGAAAAGTTTAAATACTCCTGCACTTTTCTAATTATTTCTGTTTCTCTACAAAGATGCCTGATCAACCAGTTAAGCCTAAGTTGTTCAATAACAGCCCTCTTCTATATAAAGATGCTGGCTGGAGAGACCCATGTTCCAAAGTACATCCCTTCTCTGCTAATTGTGTTTTATTTGAAAATGGCTTCATGGTCTCAGTTGAGAGGAGTCCTAAATGTCAATTCTTCAATTCAAGCCAATCTTCCAAAGAAAAATTTTTCTTTAGAAACGAGAGGAATAAAAGCAGAAAGAAAATCTTTCTCACATAAAATATGCTCAAAAAATGGTTGTTGAGTGAACAGTGTCAGGGATCCCAACGTGAGCCTACAGTGCTACCGCATTCTAGAAAATTCTGTCTGGACATCTCAGGGCAACTGGCCAGGAGGACCTGATAGAAATTTATTTACTTCAAGGGATGATGAACTTCCCAGACAAAGTCATCCTAAGAGACTAAAAACTGCCTCAAAACGGTGACTTAGTTGCTCAGGAGAGGATCCAAGTGCTGGCACTTATCTCTTTCCATTCCTCGTCTGGCACCCTGGAGGAGAGAAGATTCCAGGTCAAACCCCAATGTCCCATTTCATACACCTCCATATAAATAAAGTTACCAGCAGTGCCATATCCGTATACTCTCAAAGATTGGGAGAGAGGTCCCACCCCCCACGTTGCCTCAGAGGTCCTGCAGTTGGGCCACTGAGAGGGCTCTGTCTTGTCCCTTGTATGTCAATCAGGGGGATGCAGTGCCCAACGGGGAGAACAGAACAGCCATGAGGCTGGGTGTCTGGCAGGCACTTGTGAAAATCCCTGGAATTAGCATTTCAGAGGAGCACAGCTCGTGGCTTGAACAGGTGCTAGTGAGAGCCTGCAAATTCAGGATATTAATGACAGAGTGACTCCACTGCACCTACAGATTAACAAGCCTGAGTCAACTCAGGGACCAAATAAATGAGCAAGCTCTAGTCACTTTCAAACACTCTTCCCTTCACAAGATTTGACTTCAGTCAAAATCAGAAGACTGTGATGTATCAGGATACAGGACAACAATGGGAAATATCTGGGTTTATCCTGGTCAATGGTCTGTGGCAATTACCATTTTTTTCTTTAAATCCTCTGGCTGCAGTAAATCAATCTAAGCAACTTCTAAGCTCCTTAGAGATCTGCTTGATTTTTAGTTTTAAATATGCATTCTGGATCATTTCTTTCAATCGTTTTAATGTCATCTTGTCCCATCGTATCTGATAAGCAAAAAAAATGAACTCGGGCTGACATCCTCCGTACCAGAGATGCAGAGCTATTGAATTAACTAAAGATGGTTCTAAATGCCAGCCTTTAAATGATAACTGATCGGCAAAAAGCAAGCATTGTTTCTGACGGACCATGTCACATTTCTAACTCTTCACTCTGCATTGTGCTACAGCCCGCAACGTCAGCTAACATGGAAAGCGTCAGTACACAACATGACGGGGTGACTTAAAATTGAATGAAAGTCACTATTCAGCCTGAGTAGCCATTCTATGCCATCCATTAGGAGAAATATAAGGGCAAAGAATGAAAGGTTATTTTCAGAAACCATTGTTTAAAATAAGCTACGCTTTCTTGAACGCTTACATAAAACGCGTCTCTCTTCTCTGTATCTTTACTCCATAATTTATTATCGAGAAAGCCAATGTAAAAGATAAATCCTATTCCATTTCCCTAATCAACTTACACTTACCCGTGCCGTCACCCCCATTCCATAATACAGTTTTTGGCTTGGAATCACGGGCCTTTGAAAATCCTGGAGTTGGCGAGGACCTGGGAGATAATAAAGGTCAACCCATTTACCGTGCTGATGAGGAAACGGAGCCAGGATTGTAAAAAGATTTGTCCAAAGTCACATTGCTGATTAGCGGAAAGCTCCTGCTAGAACCTGCACCCCCTTTCAGTCAGTGCCTTTCAATCACACCCTGTGGGGTGTGAGCTGCTGTGATGGAATGCAGTGGGCAGGAGGGCACCTTGCGATTCTTTAGAGCGGCCCAAACAGCAGACAATTAGACCTAACATGGTCTGATCGAATTTCTGCTTTATTTTCATTTCTTGTCACGTTGCGGCAATTTAAAAGAGTTTGCTGTTCACTTAGAGTGGTCAAGAAGCAAACTCCTGTGAATCTGATAAGGAAGGCTGTGTAATCAGCCAAGAATTAAATGAATGGGGAGCCCAAGCATAGACCAAAGAAAACAAGGGAGAGGGCAAGAAATCTGGAGAGAGAGAGAGAGAGAGAGAGAGAGAGAGAGCATCGGTCACCACTTGCCGTTGTTCCCATTTCTGAGATGAGAAAAACAGGGGTCAGAGCCATCAGCTTGTCCAAGGTGACCGGGAAGCAAACATTTACCAAATCTCGTCCGAGCCGCCTTTCCGACAGTCGATAACCAGACCTTTCACAACTTCTTCTCAATTGCCTTTCCAATCTAGATGACCCTTGCGTCAGAGTTACCAGTTCAAGTCAGCCGGTGAGAAATGGTAAGAAGGAAGAAGCACAGAGGGTAGAGTCACACCCTAGAAAGGTACTTCTGAGAGCTGGCTGTATCTCAGGGCTGGGAGAGACCTGCAGGGAGGATTTCAGGAGAGCCACAATGTCTCCCCATCTACCACCAAGGCTTGAAACAACAATGGCTGCTTTGTGTTAAGGCTCGTTGCTCTTCGTGCACAGATTGCTCACCCTGCGGTGAGTGCGTGGTATCTCCCATGTTGCCCTCATTAACACATTCAACCAAATGCAGTTTCTCTTCGCCACTCTGCTAGACTCCCTTAGTTCTGCGACTGTCACACTCATCTCCAACTTTGCTTCCCTTTGTGAATGTGCATCAGTCAGTTGCTACATAAGATACCCTCCCTTTTTGAAAATGGAGATGCGTACCCGGTTCGGGACAGCTGGCCTTTCCCCCACGGTCTCTGCTCCCTCAAGGGCTGCCTCTCAGTGATTCACGTCTCCATAGGAACTGGACCAAAGTGTCAAGACCTGAAAATCTGAACAGTGCTCTCTGATGACCTTTTTCCGTATCTCGGCCTTCCAATTCTCTTCCGGGTTGTCCTTCCACCCTTCCTCGGCTGAAAAACATTCTGCCTGACCCGGGAGACGGAGGCAAAGAAGACCGGCAAGAGTGGGATGTTTTGTTGTTGTTGGTTGACCTCACAACCTCACTCCCACTCAACGTCCCACACTGATGTGAACTTCAAAAGCATCCTGTTCTCTTTGGCATTTTTCAAAAGCTTTCATTTTTTCTGAGTCTTAACCTTTCTAACTCTCCTCATGAAGTTTCCTGTGCGTATTTCATGTTTATACTAGGTCATTTACTTATTCTTCCTTTCTTTGAGCACAGCTGTTTAAACCTGAGACAGCCCAACTGGCTGGTCCTCAGCCAGCCTTAGAGCCTCCATGATACCGCCCTTTCTATCTCTTCATGAGGACAGGTATATTTACTTCAGAAGTATACTTTTCAGAATTACATTTTTAGAGCCTCTTTTTTTCTCTCCTGAGTCACCTTGCCTATTAGAGTCTTGGCGTTGCAGAGTCCTGAGGCAGAAGGGACCATTGCTTATTCCAGGAACTAAGAGATGACATTGAAGCAGTTAAGGCAAAGGTTAGGGATTTTGGCACCTTTAACCTTCAGCCTTTGGCCATTAGCCCGAATCACAATTAGAATGACATCACCGCCTCTTCTCTCTGCTGAACACCTCAGGGCCACTTCACTACCTGTAGGGGAAGGAAGAGGAGAGGGAACTCAGGACTCTTAGGGGTAGCCATCCTTAACACACCTGATAGAAGCCATTGTGAGGAAAACCAATGGTGGTTACAGGGAGACCTAAAATGCTCTGCAGGCTCTTAGCAGCTAACAACCCCTTTCTCACCACCGATAACAAGGTGTGAGTTTTCACACCTCAGGAAAGAGTGCAACTAATCCTGTATGGGGAAAGGCACCTATGGTTTCCCTTCTGCCATTCATGGGGGCCCCAACGTGCACTAAAATTTGCCCCAACCCCAAGCCCCATTCGGACCCAATGATTCCTTGGCTGCTGAGATGTGGCCAGCAAGCAACAGCAACCTGAAGACGCTCTCTGCCCGCCTGTGAGTCATACCTTCTGTCACTAGGCATCATGGGGCCTCTCTTCACTGACTAACCACGGCCAGTAGTGGAGCTTCCAGCCAAGACAGGTGTTCCCGCTGCTCCTTTTGATGTCACAGTGCCCCAGACAGCTGCCAGAAATGAATGACTGAGTACCTCAGGCCTTCTCCCTCCCACCCTCAACCTCCACCTTCCCAGAATCCATTTCCTTACTGGAAAATTGGAGAGCTCTGGGAACACTCCAGAGAGTCCTCAGGTAGGGTTCTCACCACTTCAGTAGACACCACTCCGGGAAGCCAGCCTGGTACCTCTGAGAGAGAGTAAATGGCAATGGCGAGCTTCTGCTCGCGTTAGGTGCTGGGGCCCGACACATAAGAGCAAGACTGGGAACGCAGTTTCCATTGTCAGAATTTTCCATAATCTGCCAACCAGTGCTTTTGCTGTATTCATAATTCCAGTCCTTGGATGCGGAGGCCCGTACCGATCTGCGTGGCTGCTTTTTTAAAGACGAAACGCAAAAGGTATATGTATGCTCCAACATGGCCGCAATTTTAGCTGTTCAGAGAACACAGCAAGATAAATAACCATGCCATGAGAAATTACAGCATTATGTACTGCAATAAATATGACAAATGATAGGCCAGATATTCATTGGCTCATAACAGTTGGCAGGCATAACCATCTGTGGATCCAAAGTTCGAACTATTTGTTTTCTCTCCTTCAGCTGCCTTGATCTTTGTCTACCTTAGCTGGAAGCTCTGATCTTTAAGGTAGCCTGGACAAGCTTGCAAAACCTCTGACTTTATTGGGTTTTAATTAAGAAATACAGGTATTGCCACAGAAAAGTCCAACCTTTCCATGTGTATGAGAAAGAAAACACAACAAGAGATCTTGTGCCCCTTTCTTAATGTGGAGAAGCTTTTTACTTGCAAAGAATCTGAAGGCAGGAGAGGCAGACCTAAGGATAATTAAGAAAAATGATGGTGTTTGTTGCCACAGAAGAAATAAATCTTCTGTGTCTCTCGTTTATTTATTGATTAAACAAGGAACCCTACAATGGATTGAAGCTCCTGCTTTGGTCACTAGAAAGGTAACACGGAAGTCCATTATTTCATTATGTGAAATGCTAATCTATATTTCTCATTTAGAACCTAAATCCTCTGCTCGGTTGAAATCTCAGCTTACACCCCTGATAAGAGAAAGCCTAATGAGCCCTAATGTCGCCACAGCCAAACTTGCCCAATTAGACAAGCTGCTCCACAAAAAAAAAGTACACTGTGAACTTCTAATGCAGAATCTTGACAGTTAGAGTTGAAAAATCCATGCTAAGAAAAAGCAGATTTTTAAACACGTGTCTTTCTAAGCAGATACTTCCTGCCTTGATTCTGATTCTCCCTTCTTAGCCCTGTAGTAGGGTATCAGGCAGGGTTTCACCAGAATGTCAGACAAAAGGATTTTCCGGGCAGTGAAAGGTGCGAACAGAGTTCCCTGTAATACATCTACCCCCCCCCCCCGACTCCAACTATTCCAACCTGGGTATGAGACCACTGAGCAGAACAACTGATTTCCTGATCGTTAGGCTTTTGTCTTCTATATGAATGTTCCCCTTTCGGCACTCATTAAAATAAAGCAAAATGACCGTACCCAAGAGCTAAATTCTTTCTACCTTCCTCGCACACAAAACACCAAACTAAATAGATCTTGAGGGCAGATTTTGGAAAAACAAAACCACAGGGTTATGAGAGCCCTTTGCTACCTCTTCTTATCCAGGTAGGGCACCGTCAGATACATTGCTACAGTGACGTAAATCTATTCAGTAATATTTATTGACCAAATGTGCACTGAGTACATTCTACGTACACAGCAGGATGTAGAGTTTTTTGGGGGGGAGGGGAGAACGGCATAAAAGTAAAGTGGACATGGCCCGTTCTTTAGAGCTTCCAGTCCATGAAGACAGATCATTCAATTAGAGGGCAGAGAGGACTTCAGTTGTTCACAAGGGACACAGGTGGCACCGGTGGATCAGAGGTGAGAGACACTCAGCTCAGAGAACAAACCAGGGGAGGTTTCCTGGAGGAGATCGTACTTGAAGAAAGGGACCACTTCAACACGGTGACATGGGGAAGTAGAAGGGCACCCCAGACAGAGGAAGAAACATGAAAACACAAAAGCGGGAAAGTAGAAAAGTACTTTGGAGCCAAGTAGAGTCAGAAAATGAACAAACTACCAGGCACGGAAGCAAGCGTGGAAAGTTGTTCACTCATAAATACTAACTGAACATCTCTCTTAGTCTATTTCTGGCACGCTTCAGGGCACCGAGCGGACAGTAGTGAACGAAACAAACAAAATCCCTGCTCCCACTGTTATTTCCTAGCTGGGGAAGATATGTACAACTATCTAATGTATCAGATGTTTTTTTTTTAAACTTATGTGAGTTACGTGTATGTTTTCACATTATGAGATGATGGAAAGCCAGGAGTTACAGAAGGTGTTCAGGAGAATTTTTCTCATAAGGTAACTCTTGGGCAGAAACCTACAGGGGAGGGTAAATTAAGGGTCTACTTTGGAAAAGAGAAGTCCCAGCTAGAATGTCAACCTCTCCAAGCCAGATGAGGAGTGAATTGCAAACGTGTTCCAGCTAATTCGACTGAGAGCATTGACGAGGCTGTCAAAGTGGACTTCCTTCACCCGGGGCTTTGGGACTCTGATTCTCCCTATTCACAGCTAAAATGTGGGGAGGTTAGAAAGCCCACCTGCACTCCCCTACTTCTCTGGCTGATGTGAACTATAAAAAGTAATAATGTGGTCTTTGTGTCTAACAGCCACATCTTCTTTCCTAGTAAATTCAGCATAAACCTTCTCCGAGATGATAGATCAAGAAATGTGTGATAGCAGGTGCTGTTCCTGCTGTCGGGCAGCCGGGAAGGAGCAGGGAGTGACTGATGGCCATTTCCTCCCCATAACGAGTGCTGCTCACATCTTTCCTGTGACTTAGGGACCTGGCCCTGCTTGGTTAGTCCTAGCACCCTCACCCTCTCCCTGCACCCTTCAGGCACCACTCTGATTTCCATTTTTCCCACATCACCTATCACGGCTTCAGTGTATTATTAACACAAGTTATCATGTCATGGGAGAGGTGCTCTCTTGATGGCTTGGGTATCTCAACAGTGTCTCAGTTGATAAGCTCTTAGAACCACCCAGGTAAGAACGGCTGCACAGCACAGCCTTGGATCGAACTGAACAGACAAGAAAGACCGCATTTCCAGATGCCTGCAGCAACCTTTAGGTCAGTTTCCGTCTCTGACCCAAGAATAGAAAGAGGCAGGAAAAGAATCCACCAGCGTTAATGTGAGGAGAAATGCAAGGTGATGTGTCAGAAATAACAATGCAGGTCAAGCTGGCGTTTGTTGTTACTGAAAGTGACGAGCCATATGCCTTCCCCTATAACTGCTTTTGCTCCTCCAGGAAAAATAACTTTGTGTCAGTCATTATCTTTCCAGGGCAGCAGAATATGAAGATTTTTCCTATTATGAAACGATGGCCCCATCGTCTCTCCTGGTATGCGGCATTGTTTTTTAAAAACAGTAATTATTCACATAACTCCATTCTCAAAAAGCACTTGATAGGATTTTCAAGCTTTAAGGTACATATAAATCACCTGAACCTTGCTAAAAATTAGATTCTGGTTCAGGGGGCCTGGGGTGTGGCCTAAATTTTGATTACTGACTACTCCTGGGTAAAAGTCTGTTGGACTGCCAACCACATTTCATGTAGCACGACATTAAACAGTATCTTCAGAATTATATTTTTGATTACTCTATTTCGTTCTGCTTTATAGAAGATGCCAATTTTCCTACTAAATTTGGATTTTGATCAGGGCCCATGCTCTTCCAGGGCAAGCAAGTTCTCTGATGGCAGCATTTGAATATCTTGACTTTTTAACAATTATGGTTGGTCATGTATTACTATTCCCAGTGTTAGCTGGAGTCTTTACAATTCATGCTCTGCATTTTATTAATGTGTAGACACTATGCTGATGAGTTGAAGTACAGAAGTTTTCTTTCTTAACTTTTGAGAAAGCTAGTGACTAAATCCTTGAGAAACCCAGTAAGCAGGAATCTGTTTGTTTAAGAAATACTCTATTTCCTTGGAAAATATTAAAAGCATATTACCTTTCTGGAGGCAAAAAAAAAATGCTATTTTACTCGTTCCTCGGTAGAGCGAGAACTGTGAAAAATCATGGAAGGGAACTGAGAATAAAAATAATTGTATTTTACATTTTGATTCAGATCCTGTAATTTCAAAGAAAGCCTTTGAAGACAGATTGATTTTGATAATTTCCTGCATTCCACTTAACATCACCTGGAGCCAATCAAGAGAAATCAGAATATCTTGCTCTGACATTTGGGTGTGAAGCGAAAACAACACCTTTATATTTTAAACATCGCTGTTTCTCAAAGTGAGAGGTTGAGAGGCTGAGAGGTTGGAAGTTCTGGCTTCAGCCATGCGCAGAAGAAGGGGACACAGCATTTGGCCCACAGATAAATTCAAATTAGATTTGCTAAGCTGGTAGTTCTGTCTGAAACCCTCTTAAGTAGAATCTGTTGATCAAGCCAAAGTGTATCCTGTAGTTCGTTTTGCATACAAACATCCCCTAAAGTCTGTGGTTGAGAATATTTTATTTCCTTAAAACCCATGCCAATTTTAAGATTGTCAATTTATTTTCAAATTGCAGAGTTGGGATGGTATTTGAGTATGCAGGAGGATATATTGCTCGATTGTCATTTAACCATAGATTAAATGTCTGCATAAAAAGGAATGCATTTTACAATTTTCAAATTGATGAAAGTTTTATGGGAAGATGTAATGAGAATAAGGATGTATTTTATGCAGGAGGAAATGCTGTCTGGCACTGAGAACGATAGACAAGGATTTAAGAGTCTAGGAATGAATTGGTGGCATCGCAAAAGATGCCTTCGGGCAAAGATGCTCCAAGATAGGTCAAAAGAGCATCAACTGAATCTTAGAGGCCCGCAGCTTGCTTTGTAACCTCAAAGGCTTTCAGGCTCCCAGGTGAAAGGAGAGGGTAGGATCGCCTCAGATCTGGCTGTGTGAGGTTGGACGCAGAATTGAAAGCAGTGTAACATAGAGCAGAGAGGGCATAACATGGTGGTCAGAGGCATGGATTCCCCAACCAGATTGCCCGCGTCTGAGTCCACTTTCTAGCTGTGTGACTTTGGGCAGGTTACTTGACTTCCTAGTGCCTCAGTTTCTGAGCTATAAAAATGAAAATCAAAATAGTGTCTACCTCAAAAGGTTGCTATGAGGATTGAGTGAGTGATAGTGGCATGATGCTCAGATCAACCCCCGGTGTAAGTGTCAGTACTTTGCGTTTGTCAAACAAATGAATGAGCAATAGAGCAAAGTGGTTTAGGCATACGTTCTCTAGATTCAGATTGCCTAGTTTCAAATAGCTCTGCCGCTCAACTGGGTAAGTTATTAGTCTAGCTGCAGAGTAGGTTACTCGTACCCAAGTCTACCATTACTTGAGTGGTCTTGGGCAAGTTCGTAGCCTATCTGAAGCTTGGCTTATTCCTGTAGCAGTATACTCCCTAAGATTGATGTATATCCGTTCTCTCCCCCATACCAGTCTTGTCAGCAGATTCGGTAAGTGCGTCTTTAACTCACTGGAAAACAGTAAACAAGAAGGGGCCAAGGAAAGAAAACAACGCAAAAACCCTGTGGTGTTACACTAACGATACTCTTCCAGGTTAGCATCCATGCATTAATCAACCCTCTCTGGGCATAGTTGTTCATCAATTACGACTCCACATCACAGTGCTGTCAGGCAGCCCAAGTTCACAGAAAATAATCTCTTTTTCCTGCGTGTTTTCTAACACACAGCACACGATGAGAACACCTTCCATTTATATAGCACGCTACTGTTTTGCAAAGCCTTTCACATCCAGTATTTTATTTAACTAGACATATTGTAAGAAAGTCATTTGTCTTTGAAGAAGCAGCTTTGAGGAAATTTCCAAACTTAATTTAAAACCATACTTTCTCTACCAGCAGAAGTTATCATTGAAAACAGTATTTCCATTTATGGTTCCTTTTGGGTGATAGACCACAGACAGTTCATCGCTGGATGTTGGCTGCAGACGGCAAAGCCACCCCAACATTAAAATAGCTCTTGGTGTTCTCACCTCTCCTCTTCGCCCTGCTTCTGTCCCAATCCCATATTGCCTATTATTTTGAAAACATCTCAGGTTACATTAAAAGTATATTCTGTGTTTTCACTCGCTCAAAATCTCTACACACTTATCATTATAGCAGGTCTGTCTGTAACTATCTTTCCTTGCGCTCAGTACCTCAAGATAACGTGTATGCTGCCTTAGCCACAATTAGTTTGCATCATCTAAACAGTAGTGGTCCCCCAACATCCCTGAATTCACGTCCTGTTACTCCTGACCATGACCTCCCGGCCCAATACGTACTTAATTATTTACGACTTGGACTTCTCTTTGACTTCATTAAATGAGTCCATAGACAGCTCAGCCACTTTCCTGGGGCATCTAAGGTGATTCCAAAACACATGAGAGATTGGGGAGTTAAAAGGAACAGCAGAGATGGGCTGCCATGGTCTCACTCTTGCTGCTTCCCAGCTTCTTGTCGTCCTTTTCACTCACATTCCACGCGTGGAAATCAGTCACTTCCCTTCGATAATTATGGTCTTCATCTCACTCTGTGCAGTGAATGAATGCAAACTCTGGGGGCCACACAATCTTCTCAAGACCCGTTTTCTCCCCTCTCCCCCACCCAGAATCCTCCATTTCGGACAAACAAGCCCCTGGAGATTCCATGCGCCTGGCTCTCTCTCCCCTGACTTCCTATCTTTCCCAAGAAGTTTATTTTATTTACTTAACAGACATTTATATCAAGTTCTTCGTCTGTGTCGGTCCTGTTCGAAGTGCCTTAGGCAGGTTAGCCCATTTAATGCTCATAACAACACTCATGGGTAAAATTATTATCAGCTTACAAATGAGAAAACTAAAAGAGAGAGAAGTTAAGTGGTTTACATAACAATTTCAAGCCGAGTGGCAGAGAGAGGATGGGATGTGGGCAACTGGGTCTAGAATCTGTGCTTAACTGGACTCTGCCTCCCCACGCGTCTGTCTGTGATGTGTATTGATCTGCCTGAGGCTCACTTAAGCTCCGTCAAGGTCGGAGCACGGCTCCTCTTATATCCCAAGCATCTCTGAAGCAGTTGTGTTTCTCCAACACAGGCTTCGGTAGCTGGTGACCCACTCGCATGGGAAAATAAATAATAACTCGAATTTATTGAGATGAGTTTCATGGACCCTAGTATTGCTGTATTCCGTGAAGAATGTAATTTTTACACCGATACTCCTGAACAGCATCTGAATTTAGAGATGTGAATGCATTGTTTCAATGTGAAAGGAAATAAAGAAGAAACCAAAATAACACTACAAGCCAGACTTGTAACTTCTTTTTCTTGTGGGGAAAAAGCATAACCCGTGTAGGAAAATACAGAGGGAGACAATTTTACAAGAAATGAAAATGTCCACGTCCACTTCATAACCACGTTCTTCTCTTACACTAACCTCTGGTAGTAAAACCCTAGAAAGCACCCAACAATTATACAGACCTTCTATTTTGCCAGTCCAAGTATTTTCAGCTCTAGACTCTTACATTGTTTTTAGTATTTCATTTTGCCTAATAAATTACCAGCAATGTACTGGCCTAAAATATTTATAATCAGGAGCACGGAAAGGATGGCAAATTTCTGTCAAAATAACTCACCTGCATCGATTTTGCATGAAACCAGGCCTTGCCTATTATTATCTGGCTCTGAAAGAAAAAAAAAAAAAAAAAAAGGAGAAATTTTTAATCTTCCCCAGTGTCTCTATTCCACCCACCAACAACCACTGCCTGTTTCTCAAGGAAATCCTCCTTACCTTCACCACTGTCGCAAAAAAAAAAAAAAAAAAAAAAAAAAAAAGCAAGCATTGTGCCACTCAAGAAGCAAATTTTCTCCAAATGAGTAGGAACTGAATATTAAAGCAGGTTACTTCACACCCAAAAAATGTAGCTTAAATTTTCACCTCTCAGAGACTCAAAAAGTTAAAAACGCAAGATTGGTGAACAAAACGTGATATATTTCACCTTCATCATTTAAGTATTTTCCTAAATGTTGGCAAATATTTTTTGTTGAATTGCTGGAGCATATGTTTGAGTTATAGCAGTTGTCGTGTCATTTAATTTCTTCTTATCAATAGATGAAATAAAATACTTCTCATATATCTTATGCCAGTCCTTAAGAGATAAGATCGATAAGACGCAGCCTGTATCCAAGGTATGGTTGTCATTCAATAATGCAATTGCGAAGGAAGGAAAGGATACACCTCAAACACTTAATTTTATAGACACTGTAAAGTACATTCGTACATGATCAAGAAAGAACCACAAATAATTGCGCGAGAAAGGGCTCACTCTCTGTTGGACAAACTGGCTACACAGGGAGAGGAAATATCTCTGCCTATGTCCCATATCAAAATGTACACATATTTCCCAATGCACAGAGGGGTTATATTCCAATAAACGCATGCTAGGTGAAAACAAAAATGCACTTAATACACCCAACCTCCTGAATATGACAGCTTAGCCTCACCCATCTTAAGTGTGCTCATAACACCTCCATTTGCCTATAGTTGGGCAAAATCATCTAACACAAAGCCTATTTTTATAGCAAAGTGTTGGATATCTCATGTAATTTATTGAACATCTCATGTAATTTATTGAACACTGTGCTGAAGTGAAAAATAGAACTGTCGTACGGATACAGAATGATTATAAATGCATCCGTTGGTGACCCTCATGACCATGTGGTTGACTGGGAGCTGAAGCTCACTGCCACTCGCCCAGCATCATAAGACAGTACCTTACCGCATAGCACTAGCCCAAGTAAAGATCAAAATTCAAAATCCTATGTATAGTTTCTGTTAAATGCATATGACTTTTGTGCCACTATAGTCAAAAATTGTAACTTGAACCATTGTAGATTGGAGACCATCTATATTTAGAAATACACATTTTAAAAATTAAATGTAAGAATGTTAAAAATATATAAAATACCCCCAAAAAATATAATAAATACTTAACCCCTGAGTAGGCAAGAAATTCATAGCAACAGAAACAAATATGGATAGTAGTTAATCATTTTACTAAATTACTTTTAATCTTCAAATGTTTAAAACTACCATTAGCATCCTAAGAATAATATATTGGAAAAAATAATAATATATCTGACAAAATTCTTGTATACAAAATGTTACATGGAGACTATTGAGAAAGCTTTTCTTGAGTAAGAAAAATAATAAAATATTACTAAGACAATGAGCAAAGAACATGAATAAATATTCATAAAAGAATAAATACAAGTGACCAGTTGACACAAAAGAAAATATCTCCTTCTCACTAAGAATCAGAAATACTTAGTAAAATATGTTTGCCAATTGTCTTATTAAAGGATTTTAAAAATTAAAAAACTCAATTGTAAGGACTATGTGGGGAGAAAGCGATCTCAAAGACTGTGCCATGTGTATAAATTGCTGTCATCTTTTCTTGAAAGCAATTCGGCAAGAGAGATCAAGGACTTTGAAAACAATTAAACATTTTAGCCCAGTAATCCTCCCAATAAGAATCTAGCTAAAGGCATTAAAAGACACTTATATGCCAGATTGTTTGGTGTAATAGTACTTTGTAACCAATTTTCTGAAAACAAAGGAATAGTTTTAGAATTTAGAATTCTAGTTTTAGAATATCTATGATAAAATACTATGCAACTATGTTTAAATTTATAATTTAAAGGAATATTTCGTAACTTGAAGTAATGTTTTCAATATATGAATGAGCCAAACTAGCAAGATATTACACTGTACATAAAGTGATCTCAATTTTACATAAAAAATAAACACATATTAAGGCATTTAAAAGGCCAGTATTTTAATAGAGATTACCCATTAGTGATTAGATTGTAAATAATTTTTATATTTTTCTTTATACTTTCCTGAATTTTCTATACTTACTATGAGGAAAAAATAAGATCTTATGTATACATTTATTGATAGAAATATACTTAAAGGAAGAAGACTAGCTCTCTGGGATGATTTGGAAAACTGAAGACAGACCCTAACATAAATAAAGTACATGATTGCCTCTAGTAAGACTAAAAATTTGCCAGAAACAAGTTCCTGAAATGATGTCTCCCAGTCCTATTGATCTGCAGTTATTGTTAAGAGACAAATCTCCCTGGGTCTCTCATGTTTTAGCAGGTGTTTATTCTTGCCTATCTTCTTAACTATGTTTGCTTAGTGAAAAGCCTTAGAATATACAGTGTCTCCATCCAGAGGAAACAGCAGACACACCTACTGCCCATTATAAAAGATTTGGGTTCACTATGTTCTGGATTCCCCTCCTGTAACACAACCCACTATATGTGCAGGTGTCACCTGACCCCCTTCCCACCACTCTGTGAGAATTACGACCCATATCTGGCTAGTAATACTACTGTGAGTAATAAACAGCCCTTTGTCACTGACCCTAGTGTTTCGTATCTTCTGCCAGCATCCACGAAACTGACAGGCTAACATGTTAGTTTGTAAGTAGGGTAAAGTCTCAGACTTTTCACAGATCTTCACAATTATCGGATTAAAGATGAGTATCTTTGGTTTTAAATTTTTTCTATTAAAATGAACATACATTTATGAAGATAGTACTTAAATTTCTTCATCATTTATAACCTATTAATATGAAAGAATTTATAACATTCTTTGTTATAAACAAGATTCACAGAGAGGAGGATACGGTAAGAATGTATCATGCATCATTAATAGTTGAGCTCAGTAGATAATGGTACACACAAAACAGGAGAACTCTTTTGAAGGGGAAATAAGGAGAAGCAGACAACCAGGGAATAAGGTGATCATGTAATTTATTGTCACTTTGGAGTATGAAAAGGGTGTTACAGAACAATAGAAAAGGGTATTAGATTTAGAGCATATAATAAACTACAAAATCACTAAAAAGGGTGTTCAGGCTACTCTGTACCCCATGCCTACTTTCCCACACCTAGAGCGCTTTCAACAGTGCAACAGCACAATGTCAAGTTCAATAACACTGATTGATTGACAAATGTGGGACTTTGGGGCAACCTACCACAGAGACTGGAAAGATTGTTTTTTATAGTCTTTGACAGGATGGTTTGGAACTGGTCACAATTTGGATTTTTTTTTTTTTTTTCAAGGAGGACAGAATATGTTTTTGAGTAGAAGGTTTTTCCCAGTGGAGAAATTTACAAGAAAAAGTAATAAGGTCGACTTGAAAGCAAATCCAGCTCCACTTTTGTTTTCCAAGACTGAATGCTCTCTGTGGCACACAGCCCCACCTAGAGAGCCCTAGGACCACGCCTATGATGATTTCCAGCTCAGCCTTAACCAAGATTGATGGTAGACATGATTCCCATGAAATGCTCTTGCAGTCTGCTTCCCTAACCTATGAATTGTTTTCAGTTAAATTGTTGTCTAGGAGAGAAAAAAAAAAATCAATAAATGGATTGAGTTTTTTATTAAAAACTCTCCAAGAAATCAGGTTCAAATGATGAAAGAGTTAAAAAGAAATAAAGTAGCCCATTCAAATGCTTGTATCATAGAGGAGTCATATTATTGTTAAGTGGTGACAAGTGGATACAAAGGTAGCAAGACACTTGAAGACTGAAAATCTCAATTCTTCAAAACTCCACAGGCTTCTCACCTTTCTGTAGTCTTCAGATAAGGGAAACTTGGGACCACTGCTTCTAAGAGAATTCTGCACTTCAGAAAAACTAATAAGTAAAATCAAATTTAATCTTGATGAAAATGACCTCTATTTGGATAGAAAAAACGTTAGCTCATGGGACCAGAGGAGTCTATTAAAACATGTGGAAAACATCCTTCAGTTAGTACTGTTTTAACTGTAGTGCTCTATCTGCATAATCTTGGATAAAGCCAGTTATGATGCTGGATTTCCCTAACCCACACTGAAGCTAGCTAGCTCTATTTTCTCTCATCTCTGCTTCAAGGGAAAAAAAAAGTAAAAGAAAATAGGAAAAGCTCCTAGATTTCTTACATGATGTGTGAATCCACTTAACACAATTATAATGCCCAATTAATCTTAGCAACATGAGTGATGAATCATTTCTCCAGGTGTCTCTCCAAAAGAGAGTAAATTTAGTTCCAACATTTGACTATTGTTTTAAACCAACTGTAATCATGCCATATTAATCAGGAAACTAATCATTGAACTCAAATCCATATTTGAAAATACTCTCTCCCCAGGTACCAGCATAACAGCACCCTCACTAACTGTGGATACCAATCTTTCCAGGTAATACAAGGAACAATAACTGAATTCTATCATTTGCTTCCTTTTTTTCATCTTGATTTGATGGAATCTCCTGCCATCTACTGATAGATAAAAATAGATAAAAACAACTTTTCTGAATCATTTTGCCATCACACCATAGATGATCAATTGCCATGTTTTGCTTGAATGTGAAAAATCACCTAATCTCAACACCTGGATTTTTATATCCAGAAACTAGAATAGGTTTGTTTCTAGTGGAAAAAGCTTTGATTGCATTCACAACATTTTGCATTTAAGATAATTATCATGTAAGAAATAGTATCTCTGGCTTGTGTTAGTTAGCCCATCCTGGGGCACAGACCTGATCTCCTCAACCTAGCTTCCTTATTCTAAAATTACATTGGCAAGGGTGTTGGGGGGCAGGAGACACTTCTTTCCAGCTTCAAAATGCTCAGAGTCTTACAGGGCATTTGAGTTCCTGATAAACACACCTCCAAAGAACAGATCACTCACAGTTTTATATAAGGCTCAACTAAAAACGCCAGATTGCCAACTCCCTGTCATGGTCACAGTGTACCTCAGCCACCATACCAGAAGGCTCTCGCCCATTTTGCCGATTACATCCAAACACCTCACTTCCAGCCTGCTCCCAGTAGGTAGCATCTTTAGGAGCTGTCTGCTGTCCTTCTTGATGCTGAAACACCACCTTCTCTATGAAAGACTCCTCTGTATTCACTCAGACCAAGTCATCATGGGAATAGCGATTATGCCGTTGACTTTAAATGGCTTTGCCACCTACTCTGCAGCTCACTCCAACTCCCAATTGGGCAATAGATATATTTGATTGTTTTTCTAACCTTTGAAGAACGGTCAGTCCTATGACTCCTTGTTTATCTGAGTTCACTCATCTGGTGACTTCAAATGTCTAAGACGCAACTGGGCAACAAAGATGGACAAAAAAAGGTCCCCTGAGAAATGTCTTTAACAGTCTCAAGAAGCTAAAATGCATGTCACCAAACTCATCTCACTAAAACTGATGCACTTGACTCGAGTGCATGTGTCGTCAAGACTTCCAAGCTTATCCATGTTGACTTTGTAGCCATTGCCATTTAAAAGCAGCAAATGAAACATTTGGAGAAAGTCTATTAGAAGCAGAATGGCAGGCATGAAAAGTGACAGCCAAGCATCTGACAGTAAACAGAAAAAATGAAAACATTACATTATCTTAACTGAATCTTTAAAGAAGGCAAAGAAGTGTGTAATTCATTTTGGGAAGATTAGCATTAAAATGTGTTAAAATAAAAAATGATTAAAAGCCTTAAAGGTGTAAGTTTTAAACAAGAAAAATTCTTGGGGCACCTGGGTGGCTCAGTTGGTTAAGCGTCCGACTTTGGCTCAGGTCATGATCTCACGGTTTGTGAGTTCGAGCCCCGCATCAGGCTCTGTGCTGACAGCTCAGAGTCTGGAGCCTGCTTCGAATTCTGCTCCTCCCCCGTTCATGCTCTGTCTCTCTCTGTCTCTTTCTCTCCTTCAAAAATAAATAAAAACACTGAAAAAAAATTTTTAATAAAAAAAAGAAAGAAAAATTCTCTGTATAGTTCTCTGCATTTCTAAATGACTTTTTACAAGAGGAAGTATTTTGGGGCACCTGGGTGGCTCAGTTGGTTGAGCGTCCTTTTTGGCTCAGGTCACGATCTCACGGTTTGTGAGTTTGAGCCCCGCATCAGACTCTGCGATGACAGAGCAGATCCTGCTTAGGATTCTCTATCTGTATCTCTATCTATCTCTATTTCTCTCTCTGCCACCCTCCTGCTTGTGCTCACACACACACACACACACACACACTCTCTCTCTTTCTCAAAATAAATAAACGTTAAAAAAAAGTTTTAAAAGATGAAGTATTCCTGTAGAATTGAAACAAGAGGGCTAACACTTTTGGGTTCTTCCATGGCCAAATTCTTTTATTCAAACTTAATTTCTCAGTGAACCTTCCCAACTGGCTCTCTTCCTCCACACCCCAATTTCTAGATTCTTAAGAGCATAGTGTATGCAACATAAACTTCTCTCGAGAGTTCAGATTCTTCTCTATTGACATCACTGGTCAAACCACGATGCCCTCAGGCTGCCAGAGTTGGAGAATTGTGTGGCCCTCTGTAGAATGGCCCTAGGCCAGAGCACTTGTGCAGTAGCTTTGCCTGTTTTGTTCTGGTTTGTCCAATCAAGTCCAAGTTTGCTAAATGACTGGGATTTACAATTTAGACTGCGGCCTTCTTCCCTGTGGGGGCCTCTCCTATCACAAGTAGTTTTGCAAATCCTCAGCAAGATCTTCTTCCCCTTCTCTATCATCCTAATTCTAGCAGGAGTCTGGGTTTACCCCACCTGAGTTTGAACAGTCATGCAAGGCAGGCCAGGCAAGTGTCTCATCACTCTTGACCTTAGTTTCCACCATTAGTACTGTCATGTGAAGCAAAGTGTGTCAAAAAACAATAATGTGTAACAGATTGCAAGAAAAAATATGAATATGCTTTTGCCTCCCTCGGATTTGCCCTTTTACTGTCATGCACTGGGGTGTGAAGAAGCACAGCTTGGGAGGAATTTGACCTACTCAGTAAAGGTCATAAAAGTTTCCAACAGAAAGTGATGACTCATGTTCCATACATCCTGATATTTCAGAGTGTTCAGGAAAAATGCAATCTAGTCCAACACGCCCGTTCTTTCCATCATTTTCTTGCCAGCTCACTGTACTTGTGAATTTCACTACAAAAGGAAGTTCAACAGCCAAGGTGAGGGAAATTGCTTAATGTGAACAAAAGTTCAAAAGCAGGGCAAGAGGAGTGAGTCCTCTCTGTGCCTTGTGTTTATGAAAGAGACAGGTTTCATCCAAACACACAGATCTTTCCCATACAAATATGTGGCTCAGTGTTTTGGCATCTTTCAAAGCAAAGTTTTAGAAGCTGCCTTTCCTCCCCAGTTCTGTACACACACATATGCACGCACACACAAACACCAGCTTTGAAATCGGCTGGTATTGTCTCAGAACTTGAAACACATCCAGCATTTGACCTTCACTTTCCAGCACTTCAGGAAGCAGGAATTCTCACACCCTAAGGCCTCTAGTTAAATGAGCCCACAGAAATCTCTCCCCAGAAATGCTTAATTGTACACACTGCGTATAAATCATTTTCTCTTCTCATTGAAAACACGCAAGGTCATACTCCAAATCTTGATTTAAATTCCTCATTTCACAATCAAGCAATATGGCTATATAACAAACATACACAACTTGTGAGATCAAATTGCCATCTGCATGTGGATCTAGGAAACAGGAACTAAAAGACTTTTCCTTCACGGTGCCCTGTAGTGAAACAATCAGCTCCAACTGTTCTCAATGCTTGTACCATTGTACTCAACACTCAAATTCCCAGGACAGAGTCTGATTGGCCAACTGCGGGTCAGTCCCCGCCCCTTTGCCTGGAAAAGCAAAGGATCTGTGATGGAGGGAAACACCAAGACTGCATGCAGTGGGAAGGTGGACAATCAGAGAAAATGGGAGTGGATACTGAGTGGGCAAAATCCACAGGTCAGCTCCACGTAGGGGAGTATCAAGACACCAAAGCTCACTTAAAAATCTTAGAAGGTTATTCAGGCTAGAATGAGGACCCACGGATACTTAGCTGATGTGGTAAGTTTTCCTTAATATAGGATTATGTACTCCAAAAAAAGAAAATAACTCAAAAAAGGGGGGGAGGGGGGATATAAAACCAACTTTATTAAAGCCATGGAATAGCTTAGTTGGCTCAATTATCTTATCCTATTAAGGGATATAGGAAGAAAAAAAGAGAGACCTTTCAAGCCTTTATCAATCCTCTGTCAAAATGAAAACTGAACAAGAAGCTTCTAGTTCGGAATGCCATAGAAAAGGAATCTTCATAGTTCTGACCTAACCACTCTCAGCGCAGAAACTCTCTACAAGCTTCTGTAGCCTTTGTGTGCATGTATATATTCCACCATTGCATAACTCTAAAAAGTAGAATGGTCTTCCTTATATAGAATAAAAATCCATTTACTCATGAATCCCACGTACCGACTCTCGTTCTGCCAACTGGACCCACACGTGAAAAGAAAAAATAATTTGCCTTTCAGGCATCTAAATCACGGCCACTACCCCCCTCCCCCATGAAGTAAGTAGATAAATAATGGTTCCCTCTACGCCGAGCACCTCCAGTTCTCTAAACAGTTCCTCATAGTGCTTTGCTGACCTCACCATTCTTGGAGCCCTCTTCTGCGCAGTGACTGGTGACGCACACGTGAATGTAATTATTTTTTTCTCCTACCATGTTCCAAGAAATATTTCTGGTGGCTGAGTTCCAGTGTCAGTACCCCTTTAAAAAATATGATGCCCAAAACGCAACACAGTGCTCCAGAGTCAGAAAGCAAATGTACTCCGTTCGGCACACTTCACAGATAGGCTGCCATATGTCACCGAGTGTTTCGGGATCTGCTGTCATTGAGAAGGAGGAAGCACAAGACTGCAGGGGAGTTAAGACAGAGTCCTGGGTTGTGTTCCAGTATCATTCAGTGTGAAATATACCCTATATAAGGAAAACAACAGATGTAATGGGCTGCTTGTCATACAAAACTCTTCCAACATGGGAATATCTTACCACAGTCACAATTTAATGTTGCCTCACACCCCCTAGGGGAAATTCCCCTGGGATGTGTTAGAAGAGGAAACTGCCTTGAAAGAAATTTTTCAGGCACATTAGAGCTGACAGAAATCAGTTCCGATGTCAGGACTAGGGATGGGTAGGGGTCTAACCAGGAACACAGCCCAGGTGCACTCGATGAGCCATCACAGCCTGTATCGAAAACCACCTCCCAGATGCTCCTGGCTCTGAGCATTTTGACAATAGCTAATACAGGGGTAAGAAGGGAAAAGGGGAGTTTGGGAGGTAGGAGGTTGTCACCGAAGGCAGATTTTGTTAATGGGTTATCAAAAGCACATTTCACAAGTTCAACACATTCCCCATGCCTGCTAGAACAAACAACATAGAGGAGCCTCCTTTGATTTGCAGACAATTGTAAACTGTTTCTGTGTGATTTTACAACTGCTTCAGCTAATTCAAGAGATTTTAAAATCCAGTCCCGGGAGCATCTTTGTACATTTATGAAGCATCTGACAAATTACTCATTCTGGAGCCAGAAGATACCTTACATTTTTTCCAACTGTTGACTCACATTTGTTCTGTTCCCTAAGACACACACACACACACACACACACGCACGCACACATACACACTGCTGTGTGTGTCCATGCTGATCAATGTCCTGTGTGTGTCAATGGTCTTCCTTTAATCCAAGCATAGTGATTTACTTTTCAAATTTCCTACTGAACAAATTCAATTCTCTATGCTTTTTGTAAAGCCTCCTCCTCAACTTGTTCTTACCACTGAAAATAGTAAAATAGTAGTTACAAATTTGGGAAATGTTACAGAGACCTATGTTTTATTTAGCTGTTTTGAACTCTGTAGTGTCAACAGAAAAAGAAAGGAAAACTCTGCACAGCGGCCCCGGCTAAGCTGACGACACATTGCTTATACAAACGCGAGTCGGGATTGTAGCATCTCACAACCAATGGCACAACCCTGCTCAAGGTGAAAGGTTTGTCACACTGGGTCTCTGGAAGAGCATGGAAAGCTATCTTGCACACGCATTTCAAGAGGAGCCTGCCAAACCCCGTTCTGTTTAAAAAGTCACCCTGTGGCGTGACTGGCACTTTTTTGGGAGGCGCGCAATTTCATATCTGACACAAACTGCTATATCCCAAAGGCAAACTGCAGAGGTATCTGTAGGATGCAGGCAGGCACAGAAATCCACCTGCATTTTTATGTCAATGTGCTAAATGGAAAATAAGCCCCATGTTGTTTGTTTGTTTGTTTGTTTGTTTGTTTGTTTTTAGTCTGCCTTGCTGACTGATTTATCCCAAGCATCTGGAACAGTGCCTGGCACATATTTGTTGAATAAGT
Source organism: Panthera uncia (assembly GCF_023721935.1). NCBI lineage: Eukaryota > Metazoa > Chordata > Mammalia > Carnivora > Felidae > Panthera > Panthera uncia. The sequence goes on from NW_026057584.1 coordinate 42,487,063, forward strand.
GATATGAGTGAGAATGACCATTCTAAGTTCAAGTGTGAGAACATACTCTTCCTGGACCCCGTACTCTGCTCATAAATACTCAGAAGTAAATACTCTCATGCTGGCAAATATCAGCATTTGGACTAACGTGATGATAGGCATCACATGAGGAGCAGCCTTGGTAGAAGATAATATCTGAATCCATGTAGATATTTTTTAAAAATTGTTTTCATGGGGTGCCTGGATGGCTCAGTCAGTTAAGACCCTGACTTCGGCTCAGGTCATGAACTCACAGTTTGTGAGTTCGAGCCCTGCATTGGGCTCTCTGCTGTCAGCACAGAGCCAGCTTACGATCTTGTCCCTTCTCTTTCTGCATACCTTACCCACCCCCCACCCCCCGCCCCCACTCCCGCTGGCATGCAATCGTGCATGATCTCTCTCTGTCTCAAAAATAAATATTTTTTTTAATTTTAAAAATAAAATAAAAATTGTTTTCATGTTTTAGTGACCAAAAAACCATTCTTCACGTCTTTCTATATTATACAAAAAAAGAGTTTATAAAGAAAAGACTGGCAGTCCTCATGATCAGGTGATCTCTTATGTCTACAAGAATGTAACATGTTAATAACTCTTTTGACTCAAGAGATTACAAGGTGATGGGGCGCCTGGGTGGTTCAGTCAGTTAAGCGTCCGACTTTGGCTCATGATCTCCAGGTCTATGAGTTCAAGTCCCACATGGGGCTCTGTGCTGACAGCTCAGAGCCTGGAGCCTGCTTCCGATTCTGTGTCTCCCTCTCTCTATGCCCCTCCCCTCCTCGTGCTCTGTCTGTCTGTCTCTCTCTCTCTCTCTCAAAAATAAATAAACATTTTTTTACAAACAGATATTACAAGGTGCTAAAACAAAGAATAGAGCCAATAAGTTGAGCCCTGAGGTGAGTGAGAATCTCTGCTAAATAGGGTGGGGCCAAAAAAGAATTTGGCTGGAAACAAGGACCCAGGATGCCGAGGACCAAGTGCAGGCAGGGATGTGAGACTGACTTTGAAGGATGCAGGTGTGGCTGCCAGACTGCAGTGGAGCAGAGGGCCTGCAGGTGGTAAGTGAACAAGGCACAATGCCCAGCAGCCTCTCCGTTGCCTACCTTGAAGGAGGGAGAGGGGAGAGTTTCCTTAGCAGATGTGCTGCGTGTCCCTGTATTTCTCCTAGCTGTCCTTGTTTACTGTATACTCTTAGCTGTTTAACAAATAGCAGATCAGGTAGATGGGCCGGGTGTCTTTATGAAGACCCTTCGAGAACAAATTAGCATCGGTTTGCCAGTCAACACCAACAACGTTACTTCTAATAGATGTATTAATAATGATAATACTAAGAGTCATTAGATATCTATAACCTCCTTGTGAATAAGTGACATCTTTCCCCTAGGAACTTCCAAAACCTTATTTTATTACTTGTACATAAATAAGAACGACAGGTTAAATAACCCCTATGCTTACTGCAGCCAGTACCAGGGCCAGAAAATCCATGCTAATCCATGTCCTAAGCATTCGTAGATTCTATTAAATTCTCACATAGCTGGTTTTGATGGTTTTACAAAAATTCTATAATTGTGCCATATTTAAAAATGAGAGAAGTGAGAAAAATATTTACTGCAGGATTGTAATATATTTATATATATATATTTTTTTTTTCCAGTCAGACACAGAGGCCAAAGATTCAGAGCTGTGAGTCAGATATTGCCTATGTACTAATTTGAAGTACTAATTAGTACTAAAATGCACTAACTTTAAGGCCCAACATCTTTGGAGTTAATAACAATCATTCTTAGCCTGCCCAGCCCTGAGGAGCAAGCCAGAATATACATGGAGGGTTACTGTGGAGGGTTAACAGGAGGGGGAAGTCAGGTACATTGGAGTCAACATTATCTGGGTTTTAAAAGTGTCAAAACCAGCTCGGAGGCCCAGAGTGCTGGCAGAGTCAGGATAACGTGGGAAGATTCTCATGTATGTGAGGCTGTGAGAGGAATGGGGCAGAGCCAGCGCCTGTCCTCCCGTACATGTTTCCAAGGGGCAGGTCACAGCCCTCGGGACTGACTTCTCAGACCTTTCCCAGGAAAATCGAAAGTCCCTGACAAAATCTGCGCATGTGGGAACTTAGGAATCACTCCCCGATGAGATTACACAGAAACATCTTTGTTTCTAAGTCATTATTTCATCCCACATGGAGATGGAAACAGCGTCCGATAAAAAAAAAAAAAAATTGGACTTAATGAACGTAGCGTTTGACTTCACTGAACTTTACTCCCATTAGATGTACGTACAAGTGAAAATAAGGCTTAAATTCAACCAAATTAATATCTGCTATTTAGACCTCTTTTGTTCTGTAATAGCCACAGAGTAGATATTGGAGGTGAAGATTATGACTATGCCAATATACTCTTTAGCAGTGCAAAAGACCATCTCTATAGAGTCGAGGGAAGAGCACAGACCGGGAGTCAAGAGAAATTACTCTGCCCTGCCTCCCGGCTAACTGGTTGCGTGATGCAGGGCAAGTCACAAAACAGTTTTTGTCTATCTCCTCATCTGTAAAATGAAGGGGCTGAATCACGATGATGACAGTGACAATAACGATCAAGGTTGCAGTAGCTGACAAGGAAAGCTTGTTAGTTACAATTTAATCCTGTCAACATCCCTCTGATTTAAATATAATAATTATCTCCATTTTACATTTGAGGAAAGCGAGGCTCAGAGAACTTTAGTAATTTGCTCAGCCATATGGCAAGCAGAAGTGAATTTGCCGCGAAAGTAATGACGTTGAAGCTTCAGAACCCCTTATTCTCATAGGCTCCTTCCAAGACTCTGTACCTAATTTTGCATTTTCTGTCTTGAAGAGACAAGGGAGCCTGGGTGGCTCAGTTGGTTGAGTGTCTGACTTCGGCTCAGGTCATGACCTTGCGGGTTCATGAGTTCGAGCCCCGCATGGAGCCCCACATAGGGGCTCACCGCTGTCAGTGCAGAACCCGCTTCAGATCATCCCCTCGCTCTGCCCCTCCCCCATTTGTACTCTCTCAAAAATAAATAACATTTTCAAAAATTGTATGTATAATTTCCAAGCCCCACAAAAATTGGATTTGCCCCTGATTCAAGCAAGAGGTAGGGTCGGAATTCAAAGGCAGGTGATCCAAATCTGAAACCTGAGATCCTACTCACTCTGAGCTGGCCCCCTTTTCCTCCATAACTTCCTAGGCTACCTGTTATGAACAGGATTCTGCCCCCTCCAAAAATTCATATGTTGAAGTCCTAATTGCTCCCCACGCACTGTGCGACAGTATTTGGAGATGGGGCTGGTAGGGAGGGAATTAGGTTAAATGGGGTCTTAAGGGCTGGGCCTTCATTCAGCTGGATTGGTGTCTCTATGAGAAGTGGAAGAGAGGGAGTTCCTGGCCTTCTCTCCCCAAGCGCATGTTCCGAGGAACGGCCACGTGAAGGCATAGCAAGAGGGTGGCAGTCTGCAAATCAGGGAGAAACAGAATTTGCTGGCACCTTGATCACGGGCTTCCAGCGGCCAGAACTGCGAGGAAATAAATGTCTGTTGTTTAAGCGGCCCAGTCTGGTGTTTTGTTATGGCAGTCGGAGCAGCCTAATACTCTATTCTACGCCTGCCTTATCTTTGCGCTTTATGTCTCATAAACAGGACTGCTGGCATTTCTTTAAAATGGTCATTCCACAAAATAATATCTTGGATACAGCCAGAACAACATTTTTCTGAACGTGATTTTAAATCGTTCCTCCTAGAAATGAAAATACTTTCTTCTTCTCTGATTTTGGGGAAGCAGTGTGGTATTAAACGTGGGACAGCAGACAGCAAAAGTCCAAGTTCTAATCTCAGTTATTCCTGATTTGCCCATGACATGCTGGGGTTCAATGTCCAAGTCATTTTAGCATCGTTAGGTTTGATGACTTCATCTATATAGGACTGCTGGGCAGAATAATTCATCAAGATTATACTACAGACACTTTGCTAACATAATATAATACAATGAACACCATTTGCTTTCCCCTTACATTGTGTAATAGTCCCAAGCCCCTCAGTGAGGAAAGTGAATTAAATGGAAAATCAAATCACATGATTGTTTTGAACTCAATATAAGATACTAAACATAAAGCCAATAGTTTATTTTACCTTCTCACTGACTTACTTCTTCTACTGGCATTTATTCATTTATTCATCCACAACTATGTATTAAATATCTACTAAGTACTACATGCTCCTCTAAGCCTTGAGACTATAACAGTGTGGTAGGCAGAATTATAAACTGGCCTCTAGTATCCCCATCCCTGGTGCACCTGCCCTGTATAATCCCCTCCCCTTGAGTATGGGCAGCCCATGGGAATATGATGAGATCTCACTCCTCTGATTAACTTACGTTACATGGCAAAGGTGAAGAGATTTGGGGGATGTAATTAGAGTCCCCTGATCAGATGACTCTGAGTTAATCAAAACATTGTCCTAGGTGGGCCTGATCTAATCAGGCGAGCTTTTAAAAGAAGGTCTAGAGTTCAGAGAGTCTCCTGCTGAGAAAAATATTCTTCTCCTAGAATAGAAATAGAAAGAAAAGGACTTTCTTCCTTGAAGAAATAAATTGCCATGTTGTGGGAAAGTCTCATGACTGGAACCCTGGGCAGCCGCTGGAAGCTGAGAACACCTCACCAGATGATAGTCAGAAAAAAAAAAAGTGGGGGGGGGCGGTGGGGACTTAGGTCCTAGGACCCTTAGAAACTAAATTCTGCAAGAAACCTGAATAAGCCTGAAAGAGGACCCTGAATCCCAGATGAACTTGCAGCTTGGCCAACACCTTGATTTCCGCCCAGTGAAGCCCTGAGCAGAGGACCCAGCTAGCCCATGCATGGACTCTGGACCCCCAGAAACTGATACATAATAAATGTGTGTTATCTTAGCTTCTCAATTTAAATGGAAAAGTAATACGGACAGTGAATGGTATAGACAAGGTCCCCACTCTCGGAGCTTTAGATCTAAGGGGGGAGGTGAGCGGTAAGAAGCTCACAAAGAAACAGTATTATGCCAACTAGTGGCCTTTTAAATTTGGCTCTTCCTCAACCTTTGCCAGGCAGAAATTTGCTTTATAGGACACAGTATACTTAGTGCATAATGAAATTCAAGAGGACAGTCATTGGAGTGAATTCAACTTTATTTAAAGTTTCGTGTTTGTTTGATTCTTTGGGGGGTGGGGTGGGGAGAACGTTGTTCCCTCTCAGGAAAAAGGATAGCAGGGTATTAAATTGTGATTTACCCGAGACCTTTGATGATGAACCAACGAATCTCAATTAATACATTAGAGAGACTATACCCAGCGGACACATACAAAATGGGGACACACGGATAATTTTGGCTATCTGGCAGGTAGTTATATATGTGATGTCATTGAATCTGTGAAGCATTGAACAACACGATAGCAATTAGTCATAGCAGTAGTATCATCATCGTGACAATTTTTTAATGAAGAAACTGAGGCCCAGAACCATTAAGTAATCTTCCCAGTATTACACAACCGGTAAGAGAGAATCCAGCCTGTGAGTCGCTAGCTGTATGGCAATTGGCAATAATGACTAAAATTTATTGTTTACCACATGCCAGGCTAAGCACGTTGCATATATAAACTCATTCAATCCTCATAGTGACATTACAAAGTAGATATCCTCAGCGTTTCTCATTTCATAGCTGAGTCTCAGAGGGCTAAGAAATTTGTCCAAGGTCACTTAACCTCTCCGGGGCTCTGTCCCCTCATCCTGAAATGGAACATCAATAGTTCCTACGGTGAACGGCAGAGGACGGGTCTGATCCCAGCCAGTCTGGCATCACAGCCACACGTGAACCATCGCATAACACTGCCACACCAGCACCAACCTACGACCCAAACCAAGCTAATAACGACAAAACGTATCTGGCAGACAGACATAGACGAACCAACTATATCTGGAAATTTTAACTTATTCTTAATCATTCATTTCTGTAGTGAGTCTGAGTTGCCCTTTCTCCTTTCCTCTGGACTCTCCTACATTCCTTGGTCAGTGTTTGAGGGCTGGAACAAGGTACCCCTTCCTGCACTCCCCACATCTTGAACTTGAGTAGCAACAAAAATGCCGTACTGTGCAGTTGAGGTGAATAGAGTCAGCGACAACTGATGTGAATCGTTAGTCTGCAGAATAACCTAGTGTAAGATGTATTTTGTAAATGTGGGGCTCATAAGACCAGGGGACTTCTGTGTTATGAAAAAAAAGACCAATGTGACCTCTAAATCCAAAAGAAATAGAGGCTATTTCTCAATCTCAGCAAAGTGGCAAGAGACCATCCTAAGAACAAGGATATAACTAACATGAAGAAAACTCTTATTTAATCAGTTGGATTGTCACCTTTCCTGGGCAACAAATGTGCAACAGGAGGGATGTGATCTGAGTGGAATCTAGAAAAGGAGATCCAAAAAGGAAACACCTGTCAGTGTTTATTCGCTATGTCCCGGACAAAAGGGCTCCGAGTCTAGAGCAATGTTTTTCAAATTGTGGGCTGTAAAATTGAATCGTTGCATATCAACTGACATGTTAAACAGGATAGAATAGACCGGAGTGTATTGCATGAGGTGAAGTTAATTATTGTTTTGTGAAACTTTTATTTCTATTGTAAATATTTGTATATACATATTCATGTGCGTGTGAGTTGCATGTAAGCATGTGTTTCTCTCTGTGCATCTTGATCAAAAGTCTAAAAGCCACCGGTATACAGGTCTTATTTCAGCTTTCTAAACCAGTGATTCTCAAACTTTGGGATTTCATGGAACCATAAGTCAGCCTCCAGGAAAGGAAAAATAGGGAACTGTCAGAGAGTTGCCAATATTTTCATTCTGCCAAATTAAAAAAAAAATTTACATAGGATTATAATTCCCTAAAATCAAAATATTTTCCATTAAAAACAACCAGGACATAATCACAGAATACAGCATACTCTTTTAACTTAAATGCAATTGGGTTTGAGTATGTCAGTTTCACTCCCTCTTTTGTCTCCACCTTACTGAAGATTTGTGAAAACAGCCTCATGATCGTTGACCTTGGACAATAGACTGAGACATGCTCAAAATGTGAAAAGGCAGTACCTACAGTTATTCTCACCTGAATAAAACATTTTTGGGGGGTGCCTGTCTTCCTCTGCTCTGTGGCAGCACATCCTGACCTACCGCGTGTTCGTTACGTGATTTTGGACCTGAGGAGGTACTACCTCCAGGACAGGGTGCCAGGATGAAGGGAATGACCACTGTTTGTTATGTGGGGTAGCTCTCTCCTCATTCATGAATACACATGCCTTCCAAATCACTGTCTCATGCCTTTGAAGGGCATGAGTCAATTTCCCCCAAAACTTATCACCGAAGAGCGGATAAAAATAAATCTCAGGACCTAGAAACTGGAGACCTGAATGTTGTAGACCACATGACTCTGGTGTCAGGGTGGAAGTTCAGCTCATGGCCATTCCTACCTTTTTAATGGCACCATGATAAGTTTCCGAAGGTGCCCCCAGCTGTTTACGGTGTGGCCCACATCTTCAGATGCTCTTGGAGAACACTGCCCAGTCGCTCTTCGCTCCGGCTGATCCTTCATCCAGACATCCTCTTTCAGGATGCTGTTCAAACTTTCCATCTCAGCACCTTAGCCCTTGCCTTCATAGGACCTCCTTCTTTCCTGACCAATAGCCAAGCTTGAGCAGACTCTGCGAGGAACTTGCCTTACTACTTTGTTTTACTTCCATCTTCCCAATGTCTGTCAATGTTTTTGTGCCCAAGAAGAGTTTCCAGAAGCTCGTCAGTCACGCCCTTCGCTATGCCATGGCATATGACAGCTTGAAGCAGCCAGCTGGCCTCCCTCTGTGATATCTCTTTTAGCAACAACTTTTTAGAGATAACAGTTTCAGATCTGATTGTAATAAAATTGCACAGTGTCTAGTAAACAGAAACCAAAGTGAGACAGCATTTGCTCAGACTCTACTAATTCATAAACTTTTAAAAGCCAAAAGTATACTGGACTCCAGTTTACCTCTGACCCGTTTACATGAAAAGGCGGGGCGGGTGGCAGGGGCGGCTGGGGGGCGGGGGGGAGGGAGGTCATTAAACAAATGAGCAGCATGAATAAAATTTAAAAAGCTTGATGAGTCATTTTATTTTAAACATGTTAACACACGAATTATACGTATACAGTCCTGACAAATCCAAAGTTACGTATTCATTAAAAAGAAGAATCCAATAGCGCTTTCACTTAGAAACGCTTTTCCAGCAACTAGTTCAACTTACCACACATACTTGACAATAATATAATTGCATGTCTTTTTTTAAAAAAATCCTGTAATTCAGATTACATTTTTCTCTAATTTCGATGGGGCTTCCTTCCATTTAAACTAAATTAGTTCAATCTTATGTCAGGGAGATTTACACCAGTTCCCTCTACTGGCTTCATTACCCTCTCTCTGCCCTGATTCTTTTAAAGGTCAATCCATGAACTGGAAAAACTCCATCTTCCCTTGTTTTCATTTCTCTCACACCCTGCAGAGGAGTGCAATTAGCAGTGCAAGATGGACATACCTAATCACCATCGTAGATTGTGGTTCCCGTAGCAGCTGCAGTGAACTCTATACGCTAGTTACAGTGTCCAAAATGCAGACCAAGTACAACTTTCATTGAAAGGGTCTTCCGCCATAGGTGAACATCAGCTTTCATAACACCCGAAAACCCAAAAGCCCATCGTGCCTCCTCTGTGCTCCTAAAGCTTTGTGATTTCTTTTTCCTTTTTTGTTTTTCTATTACAACGCTTAGCTCTGTCTTTCTTCCTGTTGAGAGCTTCTCCATGTCTCTATCTTTGGACTTTTCCCAACTTCAGCCTCATGCCTTATTGAGAGCTCTCAAATGTGGGAAACCATTAATAAATGTCTGCTGAATTGAATTAGATCATCCAGTCAAACCCTTCACGTTACACACGAGGAAACTCAGTCCCACAAGGTTGAGGGCTCAACGTCAACCAGTTAGTGTCCGAGCCGAAAATCAAGTTCGGTTCTTTTGACTTAATCCACTCAAATGCTACATTTGGTCAGACAATCTTGGCTGTGAGCAGAGGTGAGACCCAGTGACTAAAGGATGCTGGGTTGTTTCTGATTTCTAATCATATTTTATTTTTGTATCTTCTTTGTTGTTGTTGTTTTACTTAACTGGCTTTTATTAAATACAAGGAACAGAGGGAGAAGAGGGCCTATGGTATCTTGGACTATGAGGGACA